>NC_064758.1:4303646-4468646 GCF_011397635.1 Epinephelus fuscoguttatus | reverse complement strand
GCCCCAGGGTCGCTACAATATTGTAGCGACCCTGCAGTAAATGTTCTCTTATAATGTCAATGTTCTGTGAGTTAATAGCATGTTTGGGATTGAATGAGTATAGGTAAGGGTGCGGGGTGCGAGTGTGACGGGGATGAGGGCTGTGTGAGTGTGCATACTGTTGTGTGTATGAGTGAGCTAGAGGAGAGAGCAGCAGTGCACAGTTGGAGTTACAGCTAAGTTGTTGTTTGTTGGTTGTTTTGGTGTGGTTACGGCCAAAAGTAACCTGGACGGTTCAGTAATAAACGGTGGTTTTAGCTGAATCCAATCAGCAGGGTACATAGGAGTAACATTACTGCTTTCCTATTGTCTGTTATTGACATAAGACTAAAATTTTCAGTACGTCCTGCGCTGTGATCTGCGAAGGGATACACCGGTGAGCAGGCACAGATGTAGCCTGTAAACAAAACTCAGCTCTTTATTTAGCCTAGCAATATCTCTGGACTATAGTAGCTGCAATGGACGACTTTGAACGCGATTTTGAAGAGTTTCTTGTAGCGGACACAGATCCAGAGCCATACTTGTTTGAGCCGGAGCACACAGATGAGGAACTCCATGTGGTGGATGCTGAGCGGGCGAGAAGAGAGGCTGAATCCTCTGCTCCGATTTTGCTGCACAGAATGGGATTCGGTGCTACCATCGTTGAGGAGATATGTCATCAGGAGGAAAATCGCCGCAGAGAGTGCATCACAAGGAGTGAAGTTGCGTCTTCTTTTCCTTGCAGATGACGGTTCGGGTTCATTCTCTCCTGTTGCATGGTAAGTGTGGTCCATTCGCAAACCTTATAACTAAAAAAAACTTATCACTATTCTCTATCGACAAACTACTAACACACTCTACTGTTTCCTCCTCCTTCTTCCTTCCTTACGCTGTCTTCGTTGGTTTATTTATACATGCAAAACGCGTTCTCTGGCTGGCTATATTGTCCACTCGGGCTGCCGTACATACATGGCAGCGCAAGATGGCGACAGATTCAGATTTGACAATAAACCATGCCAAATATTACACACTGGCCCTTTAACAAGCGTTTTATAGATCTTAATATATCAACGCTGCTGAATACTAAAATGATTCCATTTAAAAGGTTAACGTCTAAGATATCTTTGCTGATTTACCTAAAACATATACACAGTGGTCCTTCTTCATTCATTAATTGTTCAGCATTAATTTGATTATGTTTATTCATCACTGAATTTATTGTGTGTGGTACGAGTCAAGAACTTTGTAGCAACTTCCAGAATTGAGACTGAATAAATTCATTGGCTATCATTTTTCTTTTTGAGGGTTGGTTCCCTCCAGGTGGATTTTACTGGCATCAAATTCTGTTATTTATAATCATTAATAAAAACTTTACTTGTAGAGCACTTTTCCAGCTGAAAATGCAAAGTGATTTCCAAGGTGAAGAAAATACAATACAAGAGTGAGATGAATGAGCATATGTGTACACCTACATATACAAATAAACACATATATACCTGTAAGCATTCACACATATACACATGGTTGCAAATACATACACTCACACACACACAATAAGTCTATCAACTGTCAGGAAGGGCCATTCTGTAAAAGTAATGTTTGTGAGGAGATTTAAAGACCTGAACAGAGTCAGCTGATCTGATACCCAGTGGGAGGCTGTTCCAGAGCTGAGGAGCAAGAACCGAAAAAGCTCTATCACCCTTGTCTTTAACATGGACTCGGGAACAGTTAGAGGACCCAGACAAGCAGACCTGAGGGGCCTGTTTAGGTGGTACGGTTTGAGAAGCTCAGTTATGTACTCGGATCCTTGAAAGCCTTGTATGTGATTAAAAGCACTTTAAAATGGATTCCAGAAGAGACTGGAAGCCAGTGCAGGGAAGCCAGAATAGGTGTGATCTGAGAGGATCATTTTGTTTTGGTCAAAAGTCTAGCTGTTGAATTTTGAAAAATTTTGAGCTGATCTGTAGCTCAACTGTTTAGGCAGGTGACCAAGACATTACAGTAATCAAGGTAGGTATACAAGCATGTATGATTTTGGAGATATTTGGAGATATTCTTCAGCTGCTAAAAATAGGACTGGCCTAAGTTCTTCTCATGTTGCTCCAGGCTAAAATTAAGTATTAAACTGTATTATTAAACGGATTCTGACATTAGGCAAATTTTTCTGGGCGATTAATTGCGTCAGAAATTACTGCGATAAGTGATAATATTGTGCTTTTAAGACCATTTTTTATTATTGTCGTAATTTTGCTGTTTTTAGACCATTTTTAAAACTTATATAATGATAATAAAGGTATATTGATGCAAGTACACCCTTTTAAAGAGAAATAAACATTTATTTAACAAGAATATTTAGGAATGCAAAAAAGAAAATTTAAATATCTGAAATAACACTTAAAAATATCAAAATAAATACAAAAAAATAGACTCTCAGTCTCTCACTCTCAGGTGAGTGGTTAAGTTGGTCGTATTCGCTCTTTTTGTTGAGATGGTTTTAGAACAAACCCGGCATACCGGCTTGTCCAAATTACTGGGCTCCCCTCTGTCATTTGGTTAAAATCCAAAATACTCCCACACAGGGCCGTGGCATTTGGTTTAGGAACAAGTTCCATGTCTTTCTCTTACGCTCAACTCTCTTTTTTTTCTCTGCCTCGTCTCCCCCTCACTAAGATCACACTGTGTGTGTGTGTAGCCCATAGCCCCGTCTCCCCCACAGAGACAAAAGGCCCGTTTCCACTGCAGGAATTTCGGGGTAAATTTATGGGGCCGGGGCCATTGGTGCGTGTCTCCACCGCAGGAACCACCCCCGAAGGACAGAGTTCTGGAACTTTTATAGGGGCTAAACAAGTCCCTGCCCCTGAGTAGGTACTCAGAACGGCCCCGAGAAACTCCTGGCTGGGGCTTGGAGGTTATTTGGTGCTGATGGGATATACTCAAGGTGGAATGTGACGTCAACAGAAAGCAACAAAATAGCCGGCATTTTTAAAACTCAGCAGACGAGGGTTAGCTTCCACCGCCATGTAAACAAACTCAATAACCGGACTGTGAAAAACATATTTTTTCCGGCGGATATCTTAGTTACAACATGATTGAGCTAGCAAAGCAGTTTTGTGTTGCTATGTGTGGTATTTATTCAGTTTTGGGAAATCACGATGTCTAGAAAGCATCAGTGGCTGCAGCTGACAGGGACAGCTAACAGCAGCAGCAAAGCTAACATCAGGACGTCATCTCTTAAAAGCCTACCGTTGTCGGAAACGACATGAAACTACTGCAGTTAGCTCAATCATGTTGTAACTAAGACATCCGCTGGAAAAAATATTTTTTTCATGGGCCACTTTGTGAGTTTAGTGAGTTATTACAGACACCACTATCGGCTAACAACTAACAGCGTCCCTACGCCACTACATCGCCCCGGTCAAAATGGTCGCGCAACGATTACATCACATCCAGAGCCCAGTAACTTTACAGGAACCTTCCTCCCACTCCGCTCTCTCAGCGGAGACACGGTAGTTGAAAGGGCCGAGTGAGAGGACGTTCCTGTAGTAGTTCCTGCCCCCCAAATAGTACCAGGAACTTCTTCAGTGGAAACGGACCTAATAACACTCGATGACAAGAGCTTTCCCTCCGTTCATTACGCTACTGAACCAACTCACCTGGCTGCCAGATGATGTACGGAAGTGAACGCTCTTGTCGTCCAGTCTCTTTGGTGGAGAGAGACGAGAAAAACAAACACGCATGAATATGGCAATTAATCGTGGCTGGAAAAATTACCGTCTCCCTTTTAGGGTGCTTTCACACCTACCTCGTTTGGTCCGGACTTTAGGACTTTTACGTTTGATCTGGACCAAATTTACAGGTGTGAAAGCTCCCCTGGACCATGGTCCGGACCAAAGACCCGAAATTTGGTCCGACCAAAATAGGTGGTCTCGGTCCAGACCAAACGAAATCATGGTTCGGACTTTTGCAGTGTGAAAGCTTTTTTTCGATAGTTCGGACTTTAAAACCTTTAACATGAAGTTTCGGTGGTTATCCTACACAAGAAGAAGAAACACACAGGAAGAAAAAAACACACACGAAGAAGAAACACACACGAAGAAGAAACTCCGGTAGTAAACATGAGCCGCGGGACCACATGGGGAGAAGAGGAGACAAAGTACCTGATAAAAATATGGTCCGACGACAGTATAAAAAGTATGCTGGAAAAAACTCACAAGAATTCGGAAACTTACAGTATATTTTCTGAGAAGATGCGAGAGAGAGGTTATGAGAGGTCGGGAGAGCAATGTCATCTGAAGCTAAAAAAAAATTGCGGCAGCAGTACATGAAAGCGCGAGATGCAATGAGGAAGAGTGGTGCGTCGACAAATGAGAAGGACAAATGTCCTTTTTATGACGACCTGGACAACATTTTGGGCACTCGCCCAACAAGCACACCCATTAGGGTGATCGAGTCTTCCCCAGCTTCGGATGGAAGTGTGTCTGCAGATGTGGCCAGCCCCAGTCCCACAGAAAACACTAACGAAATTGGTAAGTAACGTTAGCATAACGTTTACACCAACGTAGTCACGTTTTTTGTTTTTGCTTGTCCCTAGTACTGTCATACTACAAAGACATTTTTCAGCAGTCATTATTTCGACAGAGTAGTTTCACACCCAAAACACTAACGTTAATTCTTTACATACATTCTTGATCTTTGGATTATGTGATCCACGACACGATGTGTTCATTCATTCTCCGGCGAAGTGCTAACCGTAGAAAAAACTAGCTAACTAGCTGAGGAGAGCGACTACGTCATACGCACGCCTGTTTACAAACCAATCAATGTCAAGTGCAGGGTGTGTAGTATATACATATGTAGTTAACGTCATGTCATTTGGTCCGGTCGCCTTAATGCAGTGTGAAACCAAACCAGCTGGACCAAATGTATACAATGTAGCAAAAACACGGACCTTGGTCCGGACTTTCAGGTGTGAAAGCCCCCTCAATTTACCATGCAATTAACCGACTTATCGCATATTGCGACAGGCCTATCTGACATCATGTATTACGGATTATATTAACTTCTGTGTGGAAAGCACCGTACCCACCAGGACTGTACGCTGCTTCTCCAACACCAAACCCGGGATTACTCCAGATATAAAAGCCTCTTGAAGGAGAAGCGGAGAGTTTGTAATTCTGGACCTAGGGAGGAGCTGAAGGCCGTTCAGAAGGAGCTACGGAGAAACATCAAGCAGGGAAAGGAAGGATATAAAAAGAAGATGGAGGAACAGCTGCAGCAGAGTGACGTCAGTGGAGTCTGGAAAGGTATGAAAACCATCTCAGGACACAAACAACCAGACTCCCAGGCCAGAGGCGACCAGAAGTGGTGAATGATCTGAATCTGTTCTTCAATAGATTTGATCAGTCTGCCCCTCCCCTGGCCCAGACTTCACAGTTGCAACCCCCCATATCCTCATCTTCACCTTCCCCCCCACCTACACTCCTAGCACACTGCTTCAACACCTCCCCCAGCCCCGCTCATCTCACCACCCCCACGCCTCCCCCCACCTCATCACCTCCACCCCCAGCATACAGCCCTACTGCTCCAGCTTGTCCTTCACTACCTGTCAGGTGAGAGATCAGCTGAGGAGGATAAAGACGAGGAAGGCTGCGGGTCCAGATGGCATCAGCTCCTGTGCCCAAGACTCCGCACCCCAAGGACTTCAGCAGCTTCAGACCAGTGGCATTACCATCGCACCTCATGAAAAGCCTGGAGTGCCTGGTCCTGTCTCATCTCCACCCCGCAGTAGGCCCTTCAATGGACTCGCTGCAGTTTGCCTACCAACTTGGCATTGGGGTGGACAACGCCGTCATCTTCCCCCTGCATAGAGCTCTTTCTCACGTGGAGAAGCCCTGAAGCTCTGTGAGAATCATGTTCTTTGACTTCTCCAGCACTTTCAACTAGGGATGCCCCGATCCGATTCGGATCGGTATTGGCCGCCGATATTAGCAAAAAACGTGCATTGGCATCGGATCGGACTGCATGGAAAAATACCAATCCAAGAACTCCGATCCAGTTTTTCACGGGCTCCGTTCCAGGATTTCCGGCCAGCCCAGCGCTCCGTGATTCAAGCAGTCCATTCCAGTGATCCGCTCCAGCTCTTACTATCAATCCACCAGGCCAGCATGCAGACGGCAGACACACGGAGGGTAGGAAGAGTAGCGGTCAACTTAGTTAACTGACTATTTGTTTTCTGCTCTGGTTTTTTGAGAGTGATATTTTTATTTGGTTTACACTCTTACTGTTTAAGTAAAGAGCACTGACGGCATTGTTTTGGGCACAATTAGTGAAATTTGAGCCATGGATGGACTACAAAAACACTAGTAAAATAACTGAAAAGGAAAGGCTGCATTGTTTGTTAAATGTCAACAATGTCTTGTGGTGTTAATCTTTTTTTTTTATTTATTAGGGGAGCAAAGCACAAGTGTGTGGAGTCTTGCTGCTATTTTAATTTCATTGTCAGACATTTTAAAGATTTCTTGTGTTAATTTATTTTCTATTTATTAAGGGGCCAAAGCAGCCAAAGCAAACCAGCTACATTTTTTATTTAAGGTTAATGTTCAAATTTAAAGTTTTTATTTTATTTAAAGTTTGTTTATTTAACCCTGTTAACAATAAACAGGTCAGTTTCTCATACCAAGTGTTATGGATCATTCTAACTAACCCGATTAAGTAGTTGTTCTTGTTAGAATAATATTGCTTGATCAAACCTTTTCTAACATGACTGACAACAAAGTAAGTGAGCTTGGATCGGATTGGTATCGGTATCGGCCAAAACTCAAGGCTGTAATATCGGTATCGGATCGGAAGTGAAAAAGCTGGATCGGGACAACCCTACTTTCAACACCATACAGCCTGCGCTTCTCTCCGACGACTATGCCATAGTTGGCCTCATCACATAAGGGGAGGACAGGGAGTACAGAGAACTGAACCAGATGTTTGTGGACTGGTACCTGAGGAACCACCTCCATATCAACGTGGGGGAAAACCAAAGAGCTGGAGGTGGATTTCCGTGGGCGCAGACTCCTCCCCTCAACACCGGTGAACATCCAGGGAAAGGACATTGAGATGGTGACATCTTATAAGTACCTGGGTGTTCATCTTAACAATAAACCGGACTGGACTAATCACATAACAGCACTATACAGGAACGGCCAAAGCAGACTCTACCTGCTGAGGCGGCTCAGATCTTTTGGAGTGCAGGGGGCGCTCCTGAAGACCTTCTTTGACACTGTGGTGGCATCAGCCATCTTTTACGGAGTGGTCTGCTGGGGCAGCAGTGTCTCGGCTGCAGATAGGAGGAGACAGGACAAGCTGATCAAGAAGGCCAGCTCTGTCCTGCGATGCTCTCTGGACTCTGTGCAGGTGGTGGGAGAAAGGAGGATGACAGCCAAGCTGTCATCTCAGAGAACTAATGATTCCCACCCCATGCAGGAGGAGATAAAAGCGCTGGAGAGCTCCTTCAGCGATAGACTGAGGCCCTGTTTAGACGACAACAGTTTCTCTAAAAACGGAAAAGTCTGTCCTTTGTGTTTTAAAAAACTTCTGCGTTTATATGACGACGTTATTCAAACAATCCCCGCTTACACGGAGCCGCAAAATCTACTGGAAACGCTGTAGTATGCACGCCAGGCCAATGGGTGGCAGTGTCAATTTGCAAAGCAACACCACGGCATGACGCCCTGCGCCTGCGCTGAAGCGCCTTCCTCTACAATGCGGTGATTACAAACCAAAACAAAGAAGACACAATGGCGAAAGCATGCACAGATAACTTTGTCTGGATGGACAACGAGGTGGAGTTGCTACAGTAACAGATCTACACTTCACTTCAAATCAAAAGGGTGAGCAGCACAAACAGAGCTCGGCATTGTTGTTGTGACAGTCAGCATGCCTAGTGACTGGAACCGTAATGCGCATGTGCGAAAAGTCTCTGTTTTCAGAGAAACTGCATATTGCAAATTTACATGACAACGGAGATGCTGCCGTTTCCAAAAAGTTGCACCCTGGAACCCGTTTTCAAAACTTTGCGTTTTCAGGCACCCAAAACGCCGCTGTCGTGTAAACGAACGGCCATAACGCAACTGAAGTTTACCGTTTTCACTTGAAATTGTTGTCGTATAAATGGGGCCTATTCACCCAAAGTGCGTGAAGGAACGCTATCGCAGGTCCTTCCTGCCTGCTGCTGTCAGGCTACATAACCAGCACTGCTGACAATAAACTGCACCATGGACACTTTTGCGACACCATAATAAGCAAAACTGTCCCCCTTGTTGTTGTTTATTTGCACATTCAATTTTCACTTTGCACTAAATATGTTCACTTTAATCCATTGCTCACTTTTTATCCACTGCTCATTATTGTTATTATTATTATTATTTATTGATGTTTCTTGTATTTTTTGTACTTTTTTTTTTTGCATGCCTAGTTTTTTAAGTTTCCAAATTTTGAAATCTTTAATCTGACTCTTTCCCCTTGACTGCTGTAACACTGAAATATTTATTTATTTATTTATTTTTAAATATGTACCTGTTCTTGGACCAATTTGATTTTACGTTTTCCTCCCCGCAATTCATCATCCATCCTCTTGTCACACTGAAGAGACAGCGTGGACAAACGGTTTGCCTTCAAGAGAAAAATATTACATACAACAAATCAGTACAGTCATCTTGGTAATAAAAATATTAAGATTTTAATTGTTTCATGGCATAACACAGCAGTATCATTTGTAATGACGCACATCACACATGGCTTTTTATACACTGTCTCAATCTCACTGCCAATGGTACTGTGCCAAACGCTTACCACAGTAAATTAGCTATTGTATACACAGACCTTATTTTCACACAGTCTCTTTTTTTGACATGTACCAACCAGCATATGTCAGAAATACTGGTAAGACAGACAACAAACTACCTTCTCTTCTCCTACTCCCGCATCATCCCCTCCACTGCAATGATCTCCTTGCTCCAGAGCATCCAGCAGGTTGGCCGGTCTCTTCTGGCTCTCCTGCATCTCACAGTCATACTCTATACACACCCTGGCCATCCCGTTAGCTCCAGTGTGTTCATCTGATCACAAAGGTCAGACAAAAGGAACAGACAAATGAAGAACTTACTTTCTTCTGTGGATTTACTCCTTTTATCTGTCTACTCACTGAGTCTCCTCCTCTTCAGGCTGGGAAGATGGGCATCCAGCACCTTGGCCTTCTGGGTGTGGAAGCTTTGAGAGGATGAGCAGGGACTGAAGTCAGAGGACCGAGTGTCTGGTAACGACACTGTTCCACAGCTCTCTGCTGCAACCTTCTTCTCAGCCACGGGTCTCTGACACATTCAGACACAACCAAAACAGTCAGTATACGCTGACAAATTAAACTGCAATCAACTTCTCTAATGCAATGCCATCAAACAGCAGATGTGACGCATTCTGCCACAGTCAAATGTACTGTATTTACCTAGAATCACCATTTACATGTAATTAGGCAAGTGTTTACAGGGTGTATCTTTTTATCCATTTCATTGTCCTTTCTCATAGAAGTTGTCTGTCTTCTGTTGTATCAGAGTCCTCCAGAGGACCAGCATGTAGGATTAACGTGGATATAATGGCAGGAATGGAATATAATATTCACAACTATGTTTTCGTTAGTGTATAATCACCTGAAACTACGAATTATTGTTTTTTTGTTACATTAACATGTGCTGTTTATATCTACATATGGAGTAGGTCTTTATCCAGCCCCCAGGAACAACGCCAGGCTTTGAGGCAATTGTACACAATGGCCTAACGTGGAATTACTACTTCCGAGTCTGTCATGAAATGCCATTGGGCCAAAAAAGACTTTTTCCCATGGACTTACATTGTGGTAAACACGTCTATAAATAAGTGGAAAAATTTTTTTGAGCGTAACAACCCTGCAAAATGACTTGTTTCAATATCAGGATTTAATCCATTTGGTCCAATAACATTTCAAAAGTCTACAAGAGCCACATGATTAAATCATTTCATCTTCATTTAAGTTAGCAGATGCTAAACTAGAAGTTAGCCTCTTAGCTGCCATAAGTCTCTAGTGCGACTGCATTGTGGGACCAATGATGCCAAAGATCTGGGAAATTAAGCTTTTTTTTTTTTTAGCTTCATGCACCACCAGGCAACTTTTATAGGAATGAACAGAGAATGACTGTGTGTTCCAATCCCCATACTACCATACTATATAATAGGGCTGGGCGATATGGACAAAAACTTGATATCTAGGCATTTTCAGGCTGAATGGCAATACACAATATATATTAGGGCTGCAGGATATATCATTTGAACATCGCCACTGCGATGTGCGCATGTGCGATAGTCACATCGTAGGACATGAAATGTTTCCTTTTTTTGTAAACTTTGCAGGAAAGCCCAATCAGTCTTTTTTCAGCATTGGCAGTATAAAAACAAAATCGGGGAGTGTGGCAATATGCTGCCTTCCTACTTTTGTTTATACAGAATGCGCCTTTTTCGGGGATATGGGGGGCATGAGCAAGTAACAAACCGTTTGGGTGGTGGGGCACCCCCCCTAAAATAATGGTAGGGGAAACACTGGAGTATGACATGTTAGATCATTAACCTTAGCCTGGATTAATAGAAAGGTATCATATGAATACAATGGTGAGTCAGCCTAATTCTTTCCAAATAGAGTTATTCAAATCATCTGGTGAAAATTCTTGTATTTATTAATATCGCAATATATATTAAAAAAAAAAATTAAAAAAAAAAATCGCATTGTCATTTTTTATATATATAGTGCAGCCCTAACATATGTATATGTATATGTCAGGGGTGGCTGCTGGTCTTTCAAACAGAGGAAGCTCACTTTAAGTTTACATCATAAAAGTTGTCATATTGTAGCGAGGCAGTAACTTATAAAAGGAGCATTTAATTGAAGCTGTTTTTCAACCACACTCATGCCACAGAACCACAGCAAAACACACCTCTAAGATTTTCAGATGGGTGAAAAGACCGGTTACTTTTCCGCACCCTTTGCACCAAATCATTCTGAGGTGTCGATCTGCCCTGCTGTTTAACTCGAAGTCTCTCCTCGTAAGGAAGACTATCAAATGGCTTCGCCAAAATCCGGTCGACAATATTCAAATTGTCTGCCATTATGTGCAGCTTGCTAGCTCGCTTGCTAGCTGGGGCTGCTGTGCGAGCCTAGTGTGACCGCCTGTGAGTGCTTTGGGACGGTGGAGGGGCTCACAGCAGCACCCGCTGCTCGTTGGGGACAGTAACTGCAGAGTGACAGAAGTCAGAGTCTCCAAAAACGAGTACAGTCTCCAATAACGCCAGAAAAAGATGCTAGATTTGTCGCTAGTCGTTTTTAACAAAGAAAAAGTCACTAAGAGGATTGGAAAAGTCTCCAGATCAACTGGGAACAACGGAATGAAACTTGGAAAAATGCTCCAGTGGTGGTTTATATTTCAAGATCGCTGATTTGCTCATTTCGCTGTCAATCAAAAAGGGATTCAGCCTCAGACCAATCATCCAATCATCATGCAGAAGCACAGCGTCCAGGCCAGGTGAGGCTAGCCCACTGCCCCACAGACCCCCAGAGACGCTGAGCGTCCGATGGGCAGGACAAAACCGAGCATTTATCCAATGACTGTCTAGTTTTGCTGCAGTGGAACAACCCACTCTATGCTTCCCCATTGAAGTCCTTGGACGCTGAGCTTCGACACTGTTTAATGCACTGTAATGCTATGGGAATGAATGAGAAGAAAGTTGTGTCAGTGACCTGTGATAAGTAGCTGATTCTGAACAAAAGTTGAACGTGTTCTAGTGCATATTTAGTCAATGAAATGTAAACACAACAGTACTTGACCACGTATTTTTTGACATTTTAGGGACAGCTGAGCTTCCCTTGCAGTCTTAGAGCAATCGCCACTGATATACAGTACAGGCCAAAAGTTTGGACACACCTTCTCATTCAATGCGTTTTCTTTATTTTCATGACTATTTACATTGTAGATTCTCACTGAAGGCATCAAAACTATGAATGAACACATGTGGAGTTATGTACTTAACAAAAAAAAGTGAAATAACTGAAAACATGTTTTACATTCTAGTTTCTTCAAAATAGCCACCCTTTGCTCTGATTACTGCTTTGCACACTCTTGGCATTCTCTCCATGAGCTTCAAGAGGTAGTCACCTGAAATGGTTTTCCAACAGTCTTGAAGGAGTTCCCAGAGGTGTTTAGCACTTGTTGGCCCCTTTGCCTTCACTCTGCGGTCCAGCTCACCCCAAACCATCTCGATTGGGTTCAGGTCCAGTGACTGTGGAGGCCAGGTCATCTGCCGCAGCACTCCATCACTCTACTTCTTGGTCAAATAGCCCTTACACAGCCTGGAGGTGTGTTTGGGGTCATTGTCCTGTTGAAAAATAAATGATCGTCCAACTAAACGCAAAGCGGATGGGATGGCATGTCGCTGCAGGATGCTGTGGTAGCCATGCTGGTTCAGTGTGCCTTCAATTTTGAATAAATCCCCAACAGTGTCACCAGCAAAACACCCCCACACCATCACACCTCCTCCTCCATGCTTCACAGTGGGAACCAGGCATGTGTGCCAGTTTCGTTGTAGCGCTTGATGGTTTTTGCGACTCCACTTGGGGACACATTTAAAGTTTTTGCAATTTTCCGGACTGACTGACCTTCATTTCTTAAAGTAATGATGGCCACTTGTTTTTCTTTAGTTAGCTGATTGGTTCTTGCCATAATATGAACTTTAACAGTTGTCCAATAGGGCTGTCGGCTGTGTATTAACCTGACTTCTGCACAACACAACTGATGGTCCCAACCCCATTGATAAAGCAAGAAATTCCACTAATTAACCCTGATAAGGCACACCTGTGAAGTGGAAACCATTTCAGGTGACTACCTCTTGAAGCTCATGGAGAGAATGCCAAGAGTGTGCAAAGCAGTAATCAGAGCAAAGGGTGGCTATTTTGAAGAAACTAGAATATAAAACATGTTTTCAGTTATTTCACCTTTATTTGTTAAGTACACAATTCCACATGTGTTCATTCATAGTTTTGATGCCTTCAGTGAGAATCTACAATGTAAATAGTCATGAAAATAAAGAAAACGCATTGAATGAGAAGGTGTGTCCAAACTTTTGGCCTGTACTGTGTATATATATATATATATATATATAGAGATATATATATATATATATATATATATATATATATATATATATATGTATATCCAGAATTGAATTTAAAATCCTACTCCTAACTTACAAAGCTTTAAATGATCAGGCTCCGTCATATCTTAGAGAGCTCATAGTACCATATTATCCCACTACAACACTGTGCTCTGAAATGCAGGGTTACTCATGGTCCCTAAAGTCTCCAAAAGAAGATCAGGAGCCTAACGTCAAGTGATAGTTTTATTAGTCGGCCAGATGTTTCTAAAGACTGGACCTTCAGCTATCAGGCTCCTCTTCTGTGGAATCATCTTCCCGTTTCGGTCCGGGAGGCAGGCACCGCCTCCACATTTAAGACTAGACTTAAGAGTTTCCTCTTTGATAAAGCTTATAGTTAGGGCTGGCTCAGGCTTGCCTTGGACCAGCCCCTAGTTAGGCTGACATAGGCCTAGTCTGCTGGGGGACCTCCTATAATACACCTCCTATAATACACCCACCACCTTCTCTCCTTCTCTCTCTCTCTCTCTCTCTCTCTCCTTTGCTAACACATGTCCTGTTACTGCATCTCGCTAACTCGGCTCTACTGCATGTCACTAACTCTGCTTCTTCTCCGGTCTCTTCCTTATCCGCTGTAAGGGTCCAAAGGACAGAGGGATGTCGTATGCTGTAAAGCCCTCTGAGGCAAATTGTTATTTGTGATATTGGGCTTTATAAATAAAATTGAAAATTGAAATTGAAATTCACAGACCCAGACTGAGAGATTACAGGCTCAGGAAACTTCTGGAGGTGTTTTGAATTAATTAGCTGATTAGAGTGGGACACCATGAGTCTTCAATATTAAACTTTTTCACAATATTCTAATTTTCTGAGATACTGAATTTTGGGTTTCCATTAGCTGTCAGTTATAATCATCAAAATTAAAAGAAATAAACACTTCAGTTTTACTTTTCGATTCGAATTACTGAAATGAATCAACTTTTTGATGATATTCTAATTTACAGAGAAGCACCTGTATATTTGAAATATACATAGTTTAGCTTTCAGCACCAAAAACCAAACATGAAATACTGAGTTAGTGCATTGATGTCACAGTAGATATCACAACCCCTGCCAAATCAAGATCAACAAAACAATTGCAGTGCAAGGAATTGAGTGATAGAACCTACCATTTTCTGTGCAACCCTGAAGAACTGGGAGACGTCACGGATTACGTTCCCAAAGCTGCTATACAGACGCACATGAGGCCTGACCCATGATGGAAGCTGAGTCCTGGCATCAGAGCTTTTAAACCTGAGGAAAAAGTCATGTTATTCTAAATCATCCACCTTTATCATTGTTGACCCAGATGATGTCAGAGTTACCTCTGCTTGGGCTTCACACAATTTTAACAGAAAGCTTGCATTTCAAACTGGAAGTGCAGAGTTTAAAAGAAGTGAGCATTAGGAGGCGAGGTGGTTAAATGAGAACTGCTGTCCAATTATGTCCAACATTCACTACGTTTACAGGCACAGTTAAGTCAAGCCAAGGTTATAGCTCAACTAGTCCATTTAATTGGACTACTGTCCTTGTCCCAGTATACAAGCAGGGGAGGGGAATCGATTTATTGACCAAAGGTTGTCCCACTCTGCTACAATTGGTGGCAATATGGTCCCTTTCAGCTCCAGGATTGGACCTCTTTCTAGTTGATCTATTACGTCACAGGCAAAACAATCGCCATAGATTGCCATTCATTGTTTTCCTCCCATCCATGTATTTTAAAAAATTTAACTCTTTCAGCTGATGACTCAGCATGAACTGTGTCTCCTCCATCCATCAAACCATCCATTTTAATCCTGATTATCCGAAGCTGGGTTGCGGGGACAGCAGACCAAGCAAAGCACCCCAGACGTCCTCTCCTCATCAACACTTTCCAGTAGGGATGTCCCGATCACATTTTTTTTTGCTTCCAATCCGATACCGAGTCTTTTATTTTGAAACCGAGTCTGATACTTAGTACGATCCGATACTTTGCAAAGCATTCAGGGAAAAAAAAAAAAAAAAAAAGAATGCATCCAAGTTGTCCCATAAGTTTTTTTTTTTTATTTAAATAGTATCCAAAAAGCTTATCGGTGGTTCAGCAGCACAAAATGTAAGCAAATTCAATATTTTCTTGTCTTCAATAAACAAAATAGGCCTTTTTCTTTTGTAGCGATTTGACACATGAAACAAATATTTTTCTTTTACTCACTCAAACTCCACAAAGAAACCATAAAACCCATAAAACAGGTCCCTCAAAACCAAAATTAAATTGTTTTTAACTGGTTTCTGTAGAACATAAGAATTATACTCAATTTTCAAAAATACAAATACAACTGTAATCAGTTTCAAGAAAGTATATATTTTTTTCACCAAAGAAAAGAAATGAATGTTCTGTTCCGTTCAGTCAGTTCAATCCTGTTCAAACAAAAAACTTCAGGATTTCGAAATAACATATCACAGTTCAATTCAGTTCAATCCACACAGTTCGCTCAACAAAAGAAAACTCCACCCCAGGTTTTCTCGTAAACAAGGAAGTAAAGTAAATCCACTGTTCGCTCTGACTCAGTTCAGTTTCAAAACAATAAATCAACCCGGCCCAAAGGTTCCAAATAAGGAATAATGAAACGAAAAGTAACCCCCGGCTTTTGCCAACTCACGGGACCGTAGGTGAATGCTGTAACGCTCCAGCGTTGTTTTGAGCGTGGAGGCTCCGTAGGATCCCTTGATATCCGTGGCGGGGAATCTGAGTTGAGGCCGGTGGCCGGATGGATGATATTCCACAGGGAAGCGTACCTCTTTCGCAGACTTTGAGCGGTGTGAAATGCTGTGGTAGGCCGAATACGCAGAGGACTTCTGGCTCATTTCTGACTCACTTCTAGCTCACTCGCTGGCGTCTCTCACCATACTGCTAGGAGTGGCATAATGTAGGGGCCAGTCTACCTGGGCTCAGCTGATCGAGATTAGCAGAAGTCCCCTGTCATCTGTCGTTCATCAAAAAAAGCATGATGAATACAGCAAACGCGATTGGTAGGATGAACTCAACTGGAGACTCCATTGTAGATGCTGGTTGAGAGGGGGAGGGGCGGCTGTTGTCAGAGAGGGAGAGACAGCAAGAGACAGAGCTGCTTTTCCGAAGCAAAACAAAAGTTAATATGTTCTAAAAAAAGAGAAAACATTGCATGTCCTGCGATGTGACTATCGCACATGTGCACATTGCGATGGCAATGTTCAAACGATAGTGTGCATATGCGTAATGATGTGAGACATTACGTGGTATCAGATTGGTCATAGGCTGTACTCGCCGATGCCTGATGCCACATTTTAGGCAATATCGGAGGCATTTCTGATACTGGCATCAGTATCGGTACAACACTATGCAGAAGCCACACCAAACCGCCGATCCATCTTATGCTCCTTTCTACCCTCACTCATGAACAAGACCCTGTGATACTTGAACTCCCCTGCTTGAAGCTGTAACTCTCCCCCAACCCAGAAAGGGCAATCCACTGATTTCCAGCAGAGAACCATGGCCTTAGATTTGGAGGTGCTGACTCTCATCCCAACTGCTTCACACTCGGCTGCAAACCGCCCCAGTGTATGGTGGAGGTCATGGTGTCATGAAGCCAACAAAACCACATTGTCTCCACAAAGCAGAGATGCAATTCTGAGGTCCCCAAACCGGTCCCCTTCCTCTCCCCAGCTGCGCCTCGAGATCCTGCCAATGAATATCACAAACAGAGTCGGTGACAAGGGACAACACCCACCGAGAACGTCTTTGACTTTACGTCGAGTATTCGGACACAGCTCTCACTTCTGTCATACAGGGACCGGATGGCTCGTAGCAGTGAGCCCGGTACCCATACTCCCACAGTACCCCCCCACAAGACCCCCCTGAGGAATGCCTTCATAAGCCTTCTCCAAGTCCACAAAGCACATGTGGACTGGATGGGCAAACTCCCACAACCCCTCTAGCAGCCTCACAAGGGTAAAGAGCTGGTCCATTGTTCCACGACCAGGATGGAATCCGCATTGCTCCTCCTGATTCTGAGGTTCGACAATCGGTCAGAGCCTCCTTTCCAGCACCCTGGAGTAAACTCCCCAGGAGGCTGAGTAGTGTGATGCCACAATAGTTGAAGCACACCCTCCGGTCCCCTTTTTTGACAATGGGAACAACCGCCCCAGTCTGCCACTCAGCAGGCACCATACCCAACAATCCACGCGACACTGAAAAGGCGTGTCAACCTGCCTCCTCCATAGTGGATGTGACGGCCAGGTTCAGGAGTTGCTCAAAGTACTCCTTCCACCGCTCAACTTTGTCCTCAGTTCGGGTCAGCAGATCTCCATGTCTGCTGAGCACAGCCTGAGACAAGCCCTGCTTTCCCTTCTTGTGATGTCTAACAGTCTGCCAGAACTTCCTAGAGGCCAAATGAAAGTCCTTCTCCATAGCCTCCAAACTCCTCCCACATTCGGGTTTTTGCTTCAGCAAACAGCTGCAGCACTTCTGGCCAACTGGTACCTGTCTGCTGTTTCAGGAGACCCCTGGGCCAGCCAGACCCGAAAGGCCTCCATCTTCAGCCTGACGGCCTACCTCACAGTTGCCACCATGACAGGCACAGACAACCTTCTGACCACAGCTTCTATCAGCTGCCTCCACAAAGGTGGCTTTGAACGGGACCTCTCGGATTCCATGTCCCCAACCTTCCCCGGGATTCACGAGAAATTCTTCCGAACATAGTGATTGTTATGGCTGGTCCATGACTTGCACAGAAGTCCAATAACAAAACACCACTTGGGTTCAGGTCAGGCAGGCCGTTCCTCCCAGTCACCCCCTCCAGGTTTCTCTGTCATTGTCCATGTGAGAGTTGAAGTCCCCCAGAAGAACTATGGAGTCACCAGCCGGCACCCCTTCCAGGACACTGCCATGAGACTCCAAGAAGGCTGGGTACTCCATAATGCTGTTTGGTGCATACGCACAAACAACAGTAAGAGACCTTCTATTAGTGACCCACAGTTGCATCAAGTCAACCCTCTCGTTCTCTGGGGAGAACTCCAACACAGCGGCGTTCAGCTGGGGGCTTGTGAGTATCCCCACACTCGCCCGGCACCTCTCGTCCTGAGCAATTCCGGAAAAAGCGAGAGGCCAGCCCCTCTCCAGGAGTTTGGATCCACAATCAGTGCTGAGCATGGTGGTGAGCCCAACTTTATCTAGTTTGTACCGCTCCACTTCCCGCACCAGCTCCTGCTCCTTCCTCACCAGAGAGGTGACATTTCACATCCCTAGAGCCAGTCTGTGACGCCAGGGATCAGCATGCCCAGGGCCCGGCCCCTGCCTGCCGCCCGGTACACAATGCACCCAACCCCAATGCCAGTCCCTGCAGGTGGTGGGCCCACAGGGTGGAGGCTCCATGTTACTCATTTGGGCTGAGCCCGACCAGGCCTCCGGTCCCAGGATCATGGGGACATGCAAACCCCTCCACCACCTTAAGATGACAATTCTTGGAGAGGCAGTGTGTCTGTGTGTTACCGGCTTCTCCTTCTGTCTCGCATTCATTGCTATTTGACTTGTGGGTCAAAGCCCACAGAAACTGGAGCATGTGCAGAGTGCCTAGGCCAGTTTGGGTCTGATTGAACATATACACTACATGCAGGAGTAATTTGACGCCAAATCACAATATCTGGGTTTGTCAGTCCTAGACTTTGAGAAATTCAATTTGGTCTGATTTCAGTTGGACTAGCATGTATTTTAACCCTACGGGCCCAAACGACGCAAAGTGCGTCCAAATTCACACCTGTTCTTCTCTATGGATTTTCTCCAGGGATCGACCAATAATCGGCACTGCCGATAATATATTCAGCATATTTATGATAATCGGCATCGGCCGTTTTTTCCACCGATAGCCGATAAAATACATTTATTTTAATTAAAACGCGCTCCTTTGGCTCTCATGCAGCCGTCTCTCTCTGCCTGTCTGCCTGAAATTTCCACTCTGTGCTGTGTAACAAATGTCCCGCCTACAGCGCCCACTGATTGGCTACACGGCACAAGTGAGTGACAGCCAATCAACACTGAAGGTAGATGCAGGTAGCGCTGCAGCGGCACAGAGAGAGAGGAGGGGAGAGAGGACTGCTCAGTAAAGCAGCAGTGTGATGTTTGAAGGCAAGGCAACAGAAAATGTCTAAGTTGCAATAAGAAATCCTCTATGCTGAAGTTTTAAAGACGCCACTGTTCATGCTTGATAAACACGCCATCTTCATACTGTATCTCAGTGTCTGTTCCCCCCCTCACATGGTTGCTCGCGAGTCGCAACGGGCGGCCGTTGGAAACAATAATGTTGTCTAAAACTACTTCACAACGGCTGCTAAAGCTAACGGACATGTAGAAGTTTACTTCAGTGCATTTCAGCTGTGTATGGTCGGTATGGCGCTTGCTTTTGTGTGTGTGTGTGTGTGTGTGTCGCGCTGAGAAGAAACTGTTGTCTGTGTGCAGCTATGTTGACATAGACTGTGTGTGTGGGTGTGCGTGTGTGTCTGTGTACATGCACGCTAGCTTCAGCAACCGATGTGAAGTTGTTTTGTAGGCTTCATTAGTTCATTTAGACATGCATTTAAAAAGTATATAATAATATCAATTAAATTTACTTGGCATTAAAATAAAAGTACTCATTTTGCTGAAAAAATGAAATGTGACTGGTATATTAAATACATGTAATTACAAAATACTTTAATAAAAATAAGTCTGGTAACCACTGAAAGTTTAATCTTTATTTATAAACTAATTATGGTATTTGATGTAAAAAAAAAAATAAAAAAAAATTTGAAAAGTAATAACTACTCATCAATAAATGAAGTAAGCCAAGGTTCCTGTTCCTGCCACCCTCTTTATTGGTTTGCACTTAATCAGGCTGGATCAGATGTACCTGAGAGAGAACATGAGACATCATTAATTTACTGTTATTTATTTCAGTGAACTTTTATAAATGCTGCTAGAAGATCCCTGAACGTTTTGATTTTAGATAATTTAACTTATTGCAGAGACTCAAATTTCAGTACTGTGCAGTTCAGTTTTTACTTTGATCTTATAAAAGAATCAGTGAACTTTAAGAGATCTCTGCACTTTTTGTTTTTTATATAATAAAACAACCAGCCATTTCAACCAAGATTTACGTATACTGTTGTTTTCAGTCTAATCCCAGGTGTATTATTCTAAATTTTGACACCAAAATTTAAATTTTTACTGCAAATGAATATTGGTTCTAAATATCGGTTATCGGTTTCCTTGACTACTAATAATCGGTATCGGCCCTAAAAAACCCATATCGGTCGATCCCTAACTCATATCACGCGAAACAGTGGAGCCGCAGCTTTCCGACAATACCAAGCACTTGTTGGTAGTCCATGTTTTCACAGGAAAAAAAAAGGTATAAAGTTACACTAAAATTATGTACAACAAAGCTTTCATACAGCTTTGCACACACATTACTCTTGGATGGATTACTCGCGAATGCAGGGTCGTACAGAAATGCCATGCATATCACATGCAAGCGCAGGAACGGAGCTTTCCAATGATACCAAACACATCATTGTGCTGTCATCCCATCACGCTATAAATACAGATCAATTATCTACAAAATAAAAACCTGACAAATTTCTTCACAACCCATTATACAGATCTTGTTATCAGTCACTTCATATAGGGAGGAATAATATTACTATTTTTCTGTTATCTTAGATGTAAATATTGCATGATTCTTTCAAATAAAACACATTTTTGACTTGTGAATGACTCAATGGAATTTCTTGCAATAATGAAAAAATACTGGCAATCATGTCTGTCTGGCACAAACCACATGTTTTGGACAGCTGTGAAGTGACAGAATGTCCCACCATCATGGTTCTTATATTGCCAGATTCCAGAGAGTCTCCCCTCTTCAGATATGGAAGAATATGTCATTTTCCAACTTGCTATGGTGAGATACATGTAAAAATGTAGAATTTAGTAACACAGATGTTTTTTTCATTGATATGAAAAATAATATAAAATACAGGCACATAGAAGGACATGAAATGATGGCAAATCTGGATAGCCCAGATTGTCCTGAAAAAAACAAAAACAAAAACAAAAACAAAAACAAGATATAGCATGTGTATGTAGCCTTTATAATGACTGTGAGCTTAAAAGTAAAGGCAGTAAAAATACCCCCAAAAAAGCCTAGTAGCAAACATCCCTGGTCAAATTGGAACCATGGATGTTGCAGGTATATGGTATGTGCCTCCACCAGTGCGCCAACAGGGGGCCCTGACATTCCCTTTTTGAATAAAACATTTGTAACATTATGATTTAATAATTCAAATGTTTTTTTTTCTATTGTTTGCTTAACCTTGACTTTAATTATCAGTTGACTTTGGTAGCGCTACTTTATTTCATGTGTTTTCCGAAATTCATATTACATTGGGAATTGCATTTTTTTTTTTTTTTTTTACTGAGTGGAGCTCACTGATGATTTTCATCATTTCAAATAAATCATTGGAAATATTTTGATTCTGCTTTCCATTGGAAATGTATGTGCAAACAGAATTCTCTTATGGAGGAAAAAAACAAGATCCTGTCAGGTGAGACTGTCAGGAATTGGTTTACAAAAAACAGGATTCACACTTTTTGCCAAGAAATGACCAAATTTAGACAATGAGTTCCTCTACATGCAGGTGTTGCAACACTTTTTTTTCATTTAAAGATGTTTCACTTGACTTTGGGGGCACTCAGGAGCTGTCATCATTCCAGGAGACTCAATTCAGTTCAGTTCTATTTCTTATAAATCAGCAGTACATGCCAGAAAAAGTCTGTTGATATGAGTGGTTCCTGTGTGAAACCTAATGTAGTGTAATGTTTACTTAAGTGTGTATATTGTACCTTTAAGTTGACCTTTAAAGATACGTGTTGAAGCAATGTACTCTGTGCACTGAGAAGTCACACACTGGTTTATTATTTTATGTATTCTTATGACACACACACTCACTGAGCATTTAAGTATTGTGGTGGAGAAGTACCTAGGCATTATTTCTAAAAATAGCATGAGGATGGGCTCAGAAACACTGGTGGAAAGTTAGGGGAATTACAGCTTGTCCTGATATGACCCTGGTAAGAGGAGGCGGTCTTAGATTGTCCAGGAAAACATTACGAGTACAAGTAAAGAGGCGGGGTTTAGGATGAAAGGAGAAAAAGTGAAGACTCAGCAGAAACATGACACCGTTATGGTGGTAGTATGAAAGGAAAAAAGTGGAAACTCAGCAGAAATGTGACACCGTTACGATCAGAGCCAAGTGGGAAGGATTAAGAAAGAGACGACTCAGCAGAAAATCTTCACAATAAAAACGAGTGCGCAAACAAAGAAATTTCAGTCTTGCTCCGGAGCTTGACTCATTGAGTTGTGATGTGGTTGTTGCCTGCGAGCACATTAAACTCAGTTGCATCTGATTCTACGTGTCTCCAGTGATTTTTTTTTACCTCTGAATATTTGAGTTTTTGATATCTAATGGAAAACAAAGAAAGTCCATTCGAGAAGATGGGAATGAGGTTGCGAGCTTTCTGGCCCAGCTCCAGACCTTTTAGTTTTTGTTTCGACACTAAACTACCTAAGAATAAGAATAAGTAATGATAAGACTGGTTAGTGATGACAAACAGCGTCATGTCTGACCTCTGATCACACAGCAAGATGGCTCCATAGTCCTCCTTGTGGCGAATGACTCTACCGATGGCCTGGTTCACAGCTCTGAAAGCCTGCTGTCTGTACCACTCCTGCCCAGACAGGTACTGTGTGTACACGTGTACACACACACACACACACACACACACACACACACACACACACTGATAAGTAAGATAAGACTGAGCCACGAAACCATCATCAAGCTGTTTTCTCTCACCTTCAGCCCAGGAGCTTTCTGCCGACTCATCTCATCCAAGAACTGCATCTTCAGGATGACTCGAGGGTCCATCCGAGGAGGAAAAGGAAGGCCTGTGATAATGACACCCCGACCAAAGGTGTCTGCAAAATCCAGACCCTCGCTCGCCTGACACAGGGAGACATTTTAAGAAATGCAGTGAGAGGAAAGCATTTGTGTAAACTTAATAAATAATAAGTTAAATCAATTATTTAATAATTACTCTGCTAACACTGACATTTAAATGCTGTGCAGATTTATTATTTGCATGTCTATTCATTCTGTTTAAACCCAGTATTTCTGCATAGTTGCAAATAAAGATTAGGATACACTAATATTATTATTATTATTATTATTATCATCATTATACTATCTGTGGGATTAGATACTAGTTGTGGCTGGAAGAAATCTTCCAATAACTGCAGAGTGTTGTAGAGTCTAAAAATCCAAATTTA
This sequence comes from Epinephelus fuscoguttatus, assembly GCF_011397635.1. NCBI lineage: Eukaryota > Metazoa > Chordata > Actinopteri > Perciformes > Serranidae > Epinephelus > Epinephelus fuscoguttatus. The sequence continues at coordinate 4,444,998 of NC_064758.1, read as the reverse complement.
TTGAACAAGGATGGAAGTAATCATTTCCAAACTTCCTAAATTTTTTTTTGAATCTACCAAAATATTCTGCTTCGATCCATATTTGTTGGCATTAAGTTTTCACTGTGATCAAAAAACTGTTAACTCTCATGCCTGCCGCACTCAAAGAGAGGCATACTCCTGTATTAATGGAGCGGACCAGCAGCAATCTAACAGCACCATGAATTACATTTAATCATAAAGTAATGTTTTAACAAAAAAACAAATTTACGGTAATCCTAATCTGGTGCCCTTCTGTGTGGAGTTTGCATGTTCTCCCCTTGTCAACATGGGTTTTCTCCGAGCACTCTGGCTTAGCTTCCTCCCACAGTCCAAAGACAAGAAGGTTAATTGGTGACTCTAAATTGTCTGTAGGTGTGAATGTGAGCATGAATGCTTGTCTGTCTCTATGTGTCAGTCCTGTCATAGTCTGGCGACCTGTCCAGGGTGTACCTCGCCTCTCTCCCAGTGACAGCTGGGAAAGGCTCTAGCACACCTGTGACCCCAAACAGGATAAGCAGTTACGGAAAATGAAAGAATAAATAATTGAATCTAAACAATCACTTTCTTCAAGTTAAGTATTTTGTTGTAGGATTTGAAAAACATGTTTTTTAGGGTGATAATTTCATGATGGTGATTAAACATTTGAAGCTTAATCCGAAAATCTCCATAGAAGCTTCGCACATAAAAAAAATGACATTCAGTACAGCCCTAATGTCAATACAGTGAAATCTATGACATTTAGAAGTTAATCAATGTATTTTTGTTAAACTAAGAGGCTAGCTGAGAGATGACAGTTTGCAATTGCAGTTGATGAAAGTCAGGCTGATAAAACTGCAACGATAATGATAAAACTCGCAAAAGATGGTCAGAGACAAAGACAGAACATTCCACAGAACAAGCTGAAAACTGAGCGCTCTGTTTATAGCTAAATAGCATGAATGTGGAAAATTCATATTAGAGATATCATTGTGCAGATTAAGATATTTTTGTGGGGAGAGAGACGGAATGACACAGCCTTTCTACATGGGGCTCCTGCTCTACCAGGTGAGCTAGTGGGCACCCCTTTTTGTGCAGATCTTTTTAAAACATATTCTATTCTTCAAAATTAACATAGTTTCCAAACTCTAACCATTATCCAGCCATATTCCCAATTTTGATGTTATTTTACTCTACTTGTTTCTTTTTACTGTATTTGTGTATTTTAAATCATATTGTTTGTTGATATTGTATCCGTGCTGTTTGATATCATCTTTGTCTTTATGGCTTTTAATGCTTTTTGATAAGGCCAAAAACTTTTCCACAACATTGACAGCTATTTTTTTTTACCATAACAATGACAACTGAAAATGGGAAACTGTTGGATGAAAAACAACAGAGTGACAATTTTGCTGTGCTTATTAAAGTTTTTCCAGATAATGATACTAGAGGAAAGGTGATGGTGCCACTAAAGACAAGCTACTGTATTCTCTCTAGATATCATAAATATCCATAATACATGAAATGGCAATATAATTCATTTATCTAAAATTCTTTGTCTTACTATTTTGGTGTTTTTAGGGTAAAATAATATATTTCAGACTTTTTTTTTAACTTTATGGTCATGCAGTAACCTCACCTTCCCTCGACACACAGCAAAGAAACTTCCTCCTTTGGATGATGGGTCATTGATTTTGTTGTAATATCCATCAATAACCTAAGAACAGACAAAGAGACAAGATGTTGTTGTAACTGTTGTTATCAGTGCTCAGACTGACAAGCCCTAAAAAGAAATGTTTCCAGAACACATCATAACCAGCTCATGAAATATTGTTGTTTGTTCCAGGTTTCTTCAAAGACACTGTCCAGATGGAGCTTTCAAAGGCATACATGTAGATAATAAAATCATGCTCACCTCAGTAAAGATGCCCTTTCCTTTGGGCTCTACAAACATGGGCTTTATGCTCTCAATGCGATCTGCATGCCCATTAGCCTGGTGAGGGAACACACACACTCAGCCTGATCTTGCATGGTAACACTCAATTCAGAAATCATCCAAAATAAATAAATCAACAAAAATACAATATAATATCACAATATGTTTTCCTGCTGAATTTCCACTTACTCTCCAGAAGTCCAGGGTTTTTTCCATTAAAGGGAAGGAAGGAAAAAATACTAAGAGACCATGAGGAACCACACGGGTCAGGTTGGCTGAGGAGAGAACACAGCATGCAACGCATTCATGTCATGATCGAAACAGAAACGATGAAATATCTCACACTACAGGCACATATCAGAAGAAACAGGGTCCCCACACATTTTCATGGCCAAAAAAAAAAAAAAAAAAAAATTGTCATGATCCATAGGAAAGATTTAATTTTAAGGCTCACTTGCCTGGCATTTTTCAAAAATATCAGATTCAACTCTATTCAAACATTACTTCAGCTAGCAGGCATCCAGTAAGGCAGATACAAACCCAGGGAGAAAGTATCAAAAAGTATGTAACGGTAAACAAAACGTTGTCACACAGACGCACATTAGAGCTACATTACGTCAACAGCTACAGAAAACTATTTTGCTGTTATGTTACATCACGTAGAAGGTTATCCCTGGAAGATTACTGTTAACAATTTCATTACACACAACAAAATTCCAGGACTTTTCCAAACCTTTCAATGAGCCTGGAAAAGGTGGAAATTTTCCAGGTTTCCAAGATTGTGGGAACCCTGTAATAAACCTCCTGTTCAAAAAGGGCATTTGTAAGTAAATAATTTTTAAGTAAACAAACTTAAACATATATAAACTTATTTGCAGGTGAAATAATGAGTACCGTTTAGTTACCTACAAACAAAAATGGTGCTGAGAAACCTGTCTTCATAAATTTGTTAGAATAGAAACATTTCTATATTGTTTGATCTTACCAACAGTGTTTCCTAAAGATGCCATGTTTTCAGGAAGAAACCTGTCAGAAGGAAACATTTTACTTTTTTTTTTTTTTTTTTACTTTACAGTTTTACTTTTAAGACAAGACGTTAAACCAACTGTAGAGTATTTTACTATCAAAAGTAACTGCTCCAAAGACAGTCACATCAGGAGGTTGTGTCAGATGCGTGCAGAAGATATAGTTGGTATATAAGAAGATGGATACTTGTGTGTAAAAGACAGCAGCCTGAAATTAGAATACTACAAATCAAAAGGAGAAGAAGAAATCTGTTTTGCCGATAAATATTTTCCAGAATACCAAACTTCAACCCTGTCCAGTAAATTACATATGTTTGAGTCTCTTATTTCTAACTATTGTGCTCGCTGATTTAAGTGTAGAAGCTTGTCTGTAGAACAAAATACAAACCTTCGATCAAACGCTGAACTCAATGGCACTCCATCTGGGCCCTGTTCAATGACGGCAACAAAGATCTGGTCTCGCTCAATCACATGGCTGTTCTCCAGACTCACTGGAAACTTTCTACACCGACAGCAACAACAAAAGAAATTGGGATTGATAGATACATATTGGATGATATATAAAATATTTTGCATAACATTTCCCACTGATTTTAATGTAAGGTGTTTTTGCTCATAAAAAAGCTACTGAGCTGTGATTAACATGTCACTGGTATGAAGATTTTTGGGGTATGAAAAATAACTGACACACACACAGTACATTTCTGAAATAGTTTCATTAAGAGCTAGGGTTGGGAGTCACCAGAGGCCGCATCACGATACACAGGCCACAATACAATATTACTGCGATATGCCGAGTATTATGATGAATTATATTGCAATATATTGCGATTTATCACCTTTTTTTAAACTTTAAATTATGACCTGTCAGGAAAACATTAGCAGTTTTATCTAATAAGGTGAAGTTTTTAGTCTTTTCATCATCATTCATTCATCATATTTTTATTGCAGCAATATCTATCTGGTAAACTGAAAAAGCAAATGATTATATCACTCTAGTGGGCTACAAAAAATTTAATTTGTATTTCTACTATCAATAATTTATACCGTAAAAAAAAATATCAATGCTTGGCATCGATGTAATGATACCATATTACCACACAAACTATGCTGTATTGATCCCCAGTATAGTAATACATGAGGATAGCAGCTGGAGTCCCTGGAATAGCACAGACTAATCTAATTAATGATGTAGGAACATAAAGCCATGCTATGAAATCAGCACACTCAGACAAAAGATAACCAACAATTCAGCACAGTGGCCATTTCATTGAAGTGAGACCATTTTTAGAACTTGACTTCTCTGTATAAAATGACCTATAGTGACCTCTTGGCTAATCTATAACACACCGACACAAACTAGAGCCCAGGGGTGGGGGAAATAATTGATTTTTAGAAGAACTCAACTGTGAGGGCAGTGCAGCACCCGGAGAGTTCACAGCGTGGACATGCTGGAGTCATCTGAACTTTCTAGTTTGCAAAGCAAACGTGAAGTATATTGTGAATACTTTCTACGCCATTACCCAGAAACTAACGTTAACTGCTGACTAACACATTCTGCAGAATTAACCAAGTTAAACCGATTTTGTACTGAAGACAGAAACTTAAAAAACGCCCCTGCCTGGCCCATTCAGCATCTTAGCTTCTCCCAGAGCTAATGTGCAGCAGAGAGGCTGAATGTAATGGATGTACAATAACAGAGAGCACACTGGACAATGGAAATAGAGAGTTTAGAACAATGAGTTAAACAGCTCTGTACTCTCAGAAGAATTCTGGTAGCAGCCCTATGTGCAGATAGCCTGGTGAAACCATCCTGATCTCGTGAGCTCATATTCTATTTCACTCCGCAGATCAGTCATACACGCGAATCCTGGCATCGGTTTTGGCTTACCGGGCCAATCACAACCGTTTATTACTTTGGGCCGGGCATGTCATCAGAATAGGAGGGACAAGGAGAGAGTGAATGCATTTCGTAAACAACTAACGTGGCTACTGATGTGTTGAACGAACGGGAATGTATATTTTCTTTAAAAGCAGAGCAAACGGCTGCACTGAAAGCTTTTTTTTGAAAAGAAAAAAAAAAAAGGATGTGTTTGATGTCCTTCCTACGGGGTTTGGTAAAAGTTTAATTTATCAACTGCCTCCGTTGATGGGGAAAACGATGGGACTCAGTGGTGAAAACCCAGTGGCTATTGTTGTTTCTCCGCTAGTTGCTCTCATGGAGGAGCAGGTCAGGGAAGCGACCAAGCTGGGAATCACAGCCATACAACTGGGAGTCCACAGTGAGGAGGAAATCTGCAAACTGGTCGCAAACGCTTGCTGGTCTGTTTACAGTGGCTTTGTGCTAGCCTATGTCACATGTTTAGTTTACTCTGATTGGTTTTCCGTCTTTCCAATTGTGTGAAGGGGCACTTTGAGTGACAGCCATTGATACCGCCCCTCGGGAATAGAAAAATGACCCATTCGCGTTTTGCGAATTGGGTCTGGCAACGCCAGGCTAATGTGCAGACACAAGCTGTTGAAAGCCTCCAGAGATGACAAAGAAAGCTTGATGTACTGTCTACGCAATGACCGTACATCATGACTGTACATCATCCTTTATTCCCTAAATCTGTTTCAATTGCACTTAGTTGCATAACCCCTCTATTGATACATCAACTTTGTTTTTTTTGTGTGAAAATGGAAAACATAAACAAAAAAACTGGAAGATGAAAATGCATCTATTAAGGCGTAGCAGCTGTTTACACTGTGAGTGTTTGGGGCAAATCTACCACTCAGATGACTTCCGTCAGTGGTTAAGAAATGTGATTGTGCACCTCTGTAGGTAAAATGAGCTTTAAAAAGCAACTGGTAACTCACATCCTCATCTCAGAGGTGAATGAGGTCAGGGGAGAGAGGGTACCACTGGTCAGAATGATGCAGCTAACACCTTGATTCACCAGATCCTGCATGCTGAAGCCAGGAGAGAAGCACCAGTAACTCAGAATGTTGCCTACAAACAAACATATAACGTTTATTAAACCAGAGTATGAGTAGATCAGTGAGAGGAACTACTGACAAAACTAAAACTCTCAACAGCAAACACAAAAAAATCATGATACAGTCATTCATTGAATCTGATTAAGGGTAGTTCTGTTTTTGTTTAGTCTTGGGATAGATTTTTCAGTCATTTGAATAAGCTGATCTGAAGTGTTGGAGTACCTAACTAGAAGAAAAATCATGTTAACCAGTATCTTACTTTTTAACTCAGTGTCTGAGGAATGAGCACAATGATTCCACAGCTGGAACTGTGTGAACACTGTAATCTAGCAAGTCTCAGGCTGGGTATTTTTACCTTGTTTCTTTGATGAAGATGAAGCCCACACATCAGTGCTCTGGGTTTTCTTCTGATAGCTGGTATCTCTGTGGATATGAACCTGCGCCACACAGATATGATAGCTGACATCACTTTGTACATAACTAATTTCACTCCCATACAGCTATTTGTGGCATTTAATGCACATGCACCTTAAAATAAGCCGTGTTGGACTGCATCTGCTGCGGTCTGTCCTTCTCTGATGGCTCACCACAGAACACCAGCTACAAGACCAGGAAAGAAAAAGAATTATTGATGCTGCAGTAAACTGAAAAGAGAGACATGAAAAGATAAATATCAACCTAACAAATTAATGTCTTCATACTTATGTACCTTGTTTCTGGCTATGCTTTTTGCAAGGTGTCATACAGAATACAGGTTTTTGTTTCTGTGTAGACATGATGATGCCAAACTGGACAATGTCACTGTGTCAGGGACAGTAAAGGAAGCTGCACACCATCACTGAGAGACTCTGGGTGTTTCTCAAAGTCAAGGATCCTTCCTTGGGAGGATGGGTCCTCCCAAAAAAGTAACCTGCAGAGGCAAGGCAAGAGTCCTTCCTAGTATTCAGTGAACACACATTGGAACAGGCTAACAAGTGTCCCCAGGTATACATCATCAACCCTCAGCAGACTGGGGGGGGGGGTTTCAGGGTTCTGTGATCATTTTGACACACTCTAATGTTGTTGTACAATGTGACTTTCAGGGAGAATATATTTCTGGACTACTGAAGAGTAAGTGGAGTAATGAAGTAAAAACAGCAGCTGAAATAAAGTTATAAATTATCATTGGCAGTATGAACACAGACTCACACACAGAATCATTCTGTCATTTCAAAGTGATCCATATTTTCTGTGTGTGTCACCACACACTGCTACAATAATATGAACAGATCTGATCTGATGAGCTGTGCTGTTCTCAAACAACGGACCACGCTGATACATTATACTGCTGGGTAATCCTCTGAAATATGATAACCTCAAAACAAATGAGGGATGCTTTCACCTGCAGGGTATTCTAATATATTTACCGTGGCCGTTCTCATCGCGATTCCCCTGAAAAATACACCAAATCAAACCAAAAGAATGAAAGTAATTATTATGCCGTTATCATGTGTGGTTATCGTTATTATGTTTTATCTAAATCATGCTATTTTAAAAATCGCATTTGGCGGCAGACACGCTGGAAAGTGTAAATTATGAAGTGTCTGTCAATATTTTTTTCACGTTTGTATGATAAGAAACTCCTGGAGACATTAAGCCAAACAAATGACATATTTATCTAAATCCTGCCGTGCTCCGCTGGTGCAGGTTTCATTGAAGAGGCCACGCCTTCACTTGTAGCAAATTGTGTGCAAAGCATTGTGGGGATTTAATACTCGCTGAGGATCCACACATGCATCCTTGGAATTTCTCTGAAAAAAAGGACTCTGTCCTCCGTGAAATCCAAAAGGATCCTTGACATTGGAACAGTCCTTCGGCGGGGGTCGATGACGTAGTATCCTAGTGGTTTAAGGATCCTTCCATGACTTTGAGAAACACCCCCTGAAAGACTGACTGGTTCATTCTGTTACTAGAAAACCAGTTAACACCATGTCTGTGCTGTCTTCTTGATGATGAAGAAGAAACAAAGGAGGAGGAAGAAGATAGATTTTTTTTTTTTGTCCTTGCTCTCTTTGGGCCCCATCCTACACCTGGCACAAAGCTGTGCACAGCGCAGCACAACTGTCACTGCTAATTTCAGTCAGACAGAATTGTGGGCCTTTCCCAAACCGAACCCTACCCACTTCCTTCCTTCACGGCTGAATGAAGCTCCCTTCATTAAGGTGTAAGGTATAAATACAGCTTTGGGACAAACTTCACTCTCTGTGGCGGATAAATGAACTGTCAGAATTTTTCATTACCATGGAGAAAAATAAAGCTTACTCCCATGTATGTTCTTGATATGTCTTTGTATCACTTATATTTGATCTGTAGGTTTGTGCTGCTATTTACATGAATTTTTGTATGTCATTAAAATAAATTTTAAAAAAAAATCTATCAATAAAGGCTAATACAAAAATAAGTAGGCTGAGTAAATAAATAAACAATTAAAGAAATAAATGACATACATAAATGGAAATAAATCTTATTCTCAAGTTTCTTTGGTGGAATTTCTTGTCTTTTGTAAACATCTTCTTGTTTTTCATGTTTATTGTTTTTCATGTTTCATGTTTATAAGCTGCTCGGTTTACTATCATTTCCTAGAGACCAGAGAAGAATTTATTTGATCCTAAATACAATCTATCATTTAAGGTGTTAACATCTGTATGAAAATATTTCACATCTATCTCAGTTGAGCTGCTAAAGGAGTCTAAGGGTAGCCGCATGGAACTTCAGTTGTACATCGGCAGTGCACACTCCGGTTGTTCCACACTCAGGAACATGCGGATCGGTTGTGGGTGGTTCAAAAAAATACCATTAATGACATTCTGTAAAATGCGAATGTAGCAGAGAGCAGAGCAGAGCCGAGCTGCTTTCCAACTTCAAATTAAGAGAGATGCTATGCTCATTTATGCACAAGGAGCAGTATAAATTCACTGATTATTTCAAAAGCTAAAAGTTCTGATTCCTCTGTGAAGTTTATTACTCCAGTTTTTAGTTTTGCTGTTTAAATGTCCCATGATATTTTCTGCAGTGACATTACTGCCCTTCTACATACTCTTAGCAAAAAACCACTTGCTTCTTCAATTAGCCAAATCCACCATGTAAAAAGCAGTTCAATTAAAGGGAATGAGCAATGACATTCAGATTGATTTGATTTGTGTTGCGCCTGAAATACACCTATGATTAATTAAATACAACCCCTTTGCTCCAACTCACAAAAGTGGAGTTGGAAACACCCTAAATGCATTTGCTCCATACACTATAGATCATTTAAAGAGGGCCCACCGAAGACACAGTGGTGTCGAACATGTCTATTTGCACTATAAAGGTTGTAAATTGATCCATGTGCTGCAGTCCTTTCTGTTCCCTTGTAAATTCTCCGTCCCTAAAGGCACCTGATTTAGTCACATGCTGTTGGCAGATGTGCGGGGAACCTTGTTTCACTGCGCCTGACTCATAAAAAAACACTTCCCCCTAAAACCATAACTGTTACATTTCTCTTTGGGTACACATTAAATTGTCAGATAACACACGTTCATCAGTGAGCTTCAGAGTTTTTGGTTGGTGTTTTTTTGAATCTTGAGCAGAGTATGTTAAGCTAGGCTACCCACATCCTCACTTTGTGCTTGACATGCACCTGGTATACATGTGAACATCCAACTCTGAGGAATAAAGAGTGTAAAAACTATTCCTTTAGCTTGACCATGTAGCATACCTGTGTAAGATTAGCCAGCTTCTGCAGTCCACTTGTGTTCAGGAATATTCCTTGCTCTGATGACAAACAATGTCACAAAACTCATTTATTGATTATACAAATTACCACACATACCATTTAGCATTGTAACAGTATGATGTAGCCTGCAGACAGTGTTGTCTACTACACTCCTACTTATATGTAGGTGTAAAGGGAAATGAGACTCTATCTGCAAAATATACATCAGAAAATGTCACGTAAATCAAATGACATGTTATATAAACAAAAAGACCATGACATTAAAGTATACTGACGTCCTGCTAAGTATCCAGTGATCTGCTCCAGAGCTTCACAGACTGCCGTCTTGCTGTTGTAAGTCAGGTGGGCTCTCTCTAACAGCTCATAGATAAAACTGAGACAGACACAAAACACTTCATTTCAAAATCCATATTCAACCAACTTTCTTTGGGAAGTGAGATAACAGAAGCCATAAACATATTACTTAATCTAGCTACAACATTTCTTATTTTTCTAGTGGGGAAATGTGAAATAGTCTTTCTTAACTGAATTTTATGCTCTATTTTACATCCTAATCTTTCATGACTTTCTGTTTATGGTTCAGTACACAGAATGTATAAGAGGCAGGTGGCACCGTGAGGGCAGAGAATCTAACCAGCAAATGCTAACACTGTTATAGAAGAAGTGTATGAGCCTGTTCACACCTAATATTATCATACATCTTGGGTGATGCAAATACAAGATGCCAGACCTAAGTCTGCCTGTTCACACCTGGCATTAGAATGCATCTCCGGTGACCTCTTGTGATAGGGACCTCGCTTATCCACTCTATATGCAAACAAACATGCAAGACTACTGCTGCAGGAGTGTGAGCGCCAAATCAGGGACAATTGGTGAGTGTCTGTCTATACACACACAGTGACAAGGCTAACTGTTAGCATGATACAGCTAACTTTATCTAATGGTTATCAACAAGTAGAACCATTTTGGCGTTGGGTGTGAGTTTGATGGGACCGTTTAACAGCTGCTGCTGCTGTGTTAGCTCATGCTAACCACGCAGAAATGGAACTGATGGTAGGAGAGTGGCTGTGTCTAACCCGTGTAATGGCAGCAACAGAAAGTTTGCTTAAGTTATATAAGCTAGGATATCAGCTGAATAGGCAACCCTTCAATGTGGTCCAGAACATATGAGCATACACACTGCTGAAAGAATGTGGCCACATGTGTCCTAGACAACCTCAGAATGTGGTCTGAGCAATCAGATCTCAAGATGCATTGGGTGCATTCACACCTGTACTATAGCCTCTTACAGACTGTGAGATTTTAGCAATCTTATAAGTTTAGTGCAAGCTACACTGTGCGTTATAAACTTGGGTAAGACATCAAGTTTGATGTATGAAGACAGTGCCTACTGGATCGAAGGCTGCAACGCACAATGCAATAGCTTGCCATACTGAGCGTGCAAGGATGCTGCATGGGTTATTACTTATCCAACTGTGAGGCACAACATAGAGGATCACATTATTAAATAACCTAAAGTTTTGCAGGCATGGTACACTGCAGTGTGTCTGTGTTTGCTAGCTGCTAGGTTTCTCACTTGGCAGCTGCAACTCTGCTGCTATTTCCTTCAATGCTTCCTCCTTCTTTACACGATCATGGTAAGAGCTGAAGAACACATCATACAAGCGAGGCCTCTGCTGCCACAGCTCCACAAGGATTTCCTTGCTGCTGGATTCCCACACATCTCTTTTGGTGCATTTTACCTCTATGGTGAGCTGCTATCCGTCAGTTTGCTTGGGTTTAGCGCCATTGTGTCATGCTGCATTTCTTTCGGTTGGTTAGAAGATGTAGGTGGTAACAGTAGTCACAGAGTGAGATGGTCATCCCAAATGTCTGACATTTTCTGCATTTTATCCCAGGCTGACTTTTATCGCAAGACCATGACAACAGCCATCCTAAAACCTCTCACTATGCAACATAGGACCACTGTATTGAAACCACGACCAAAGCTAATGCCATGTTTCTTTCATGTTGGTCATCTTTTGTCTGGAACAGCCCAGAATTGCACAATGTATACTGGGCTTTAAAGCTGGACACTGACACGTAATTTGTAGCTTTGCGTTGAATCGACGCTTAGGTTACGACATAGGCTCCACGTCGATTTGGAGCCTACGTCGTAACCTACGCCATAGCCTAACGTGCACCTCCCTAGAAATGTAACTACACGTCACAGTGATGCAGACCTCGTCTGTCGCTGTATATAGACACCATTTCCCTCAGGGGAAACGGAGCTTGTATTAACTTTTAGTTCACAGATAAGAAACAATAAATTGTGAAGACAGTAAGGCCTCCGCTAAAATAACATTTTAAGTCTTGTGTGTGATTTATCCTTCAGGGATTTATATTTCAGGATTTATCCAGGTTTCATATGAGAAGAGATAAAGATCGCTAGTTGCTAGGCTAATTTATACAATGTAAAATACCATAGGCCTGTGCTAATAACATTAGCATGTTATATTTGTGGGGAAAATGTGTCCGGATTAACACAAGTGTTTGTCTGTGAATGCTGCGAGTTGTAGTGAAGCCAATTGGTATACTTGTTTTTCAAACTGTCTCTATTAAGCCATATTTAATGTGTGTTTTGGGTGTGTTTTGAATCAACTAAACTTTACAGCACTTCACAGAAACCTCTGCCGCCAACTAGTGTTGTGGAGGTGTAACTGCAGAGTGACACAGACACACCACCACACAAGTTAAAATGCTCACAACGGCATAGGCGTAGGGTCTCCGCACAACCATAAATCCCCTTTTATAATCCCACCCAAGATGAATCTTTAATTACAGGTGTAAACAGGGCTTAGACAGAAGGACAGATCTACTGACACGGCTGTACTTGAAGCTGTTGGTAGGGCAAAAACATTGCAATCTGCTTACTATCTACTAGAACATTTTCACGTACATTCCAGGTTTAGTGATGCCCTTTTCACTTGGAACATCATAGGAATCGATGGCAGCTTCCAGATCCAGCAGTATCTCTGTCAAACAGACAAAAGCAATTTGTAAAAATCCCACAGAACACTGACTAACAGCCAAATATAGCTAATGAGATAAGTGCTCCAATAGTGTATATCTGTCTTCTGTACAGCTTAAAGAATACTTACGTTTGATTTTAGCAATTGTGGCCACATTTAAACCTGAAACAAAAAAAACATATTACCCGCTGTCATTTAAGTACATGTATTGCAAGGGCAGATTTGTTGATAACATTCAAAGACATTCCAAATTTCCTTGTTCATCAAATACCAGAAATCCTTCCCCCTGTTTATGCACCCTCAGCTGTTGAGACAAATAAGCATTCTGACCTGAGTTGAGGGATTCTACATTCAAGTCTTCATTGATAGAGTCTCCATGAATGGCTCCTTTAGTCTGCTCCACCAGCAACCTGTCCACAGCATTAATGGCTGAGGCTAGGTCGTAGGGAGTTAGGTCAAATGATGTTGATTCTTCACATGTTTTCTCCTGCAGACAACAGAAACATCATCTGGTGGGATATTCTGCCCTCTACAAGAACATTGCCACGACAGGCAGGACCACAGTCATGTCCATCTTCATGATCCTGAATCTCTAGTCCCATATGAGCACACATATATGTGCACAATATGATTTGATTTTTATGGTTTGTCAAACCATAAATAGTAAATACAAAGCACCTCATGAATGTTGATAAGCCTGCTGATCAATGATTTTTTACTGTGAATCATGGCAATGGCCGAGTGTCACCGCAGTATTTTTATGTTTACAGCATCAGACTGATTTCTTCACACCTTACTGAAGTGATCAATCCAATCAGTGGTATCCACCACCACGGGATATCATTTAAAAATGGAAGTACGGTAGGAGAACACTACTTATTTATTTTAGTGCTGCACGATTTGATGAAAATGTGCGATTTTAGTGGACAATATTGTAATTTGTGATTGCTTGATTATGAAGGAAAATGCAGAGAATAATGATAGTTTTGGAGTGTTTATTTCCCAACCAGAACATACAAATATTTAGCAGCATAAAATTACAAAACAGCAGCACGGTGGTGTGGTGGTTAGCACTGTCGCCTCACAGCAAGAGGTGTTCCCAGGTGTGGGAGCCCCTCTGTGTGGAGTTTGCATGTTCTCCCCGTGTCAGCGTGGGTTCTCTCCCGGCACTCCAGCTTCCTCCCACAGTCCAAAGACATGCAGATTGGGGACTAGGTTAATTGATAACTCTAAATTGTCCATAGGTGTGAATGTGAGTGTGAATGGTTGTCTGTCTCTATGTGTCAGCCCTGCGATAGTCTGGTGACCTGTCCAGGGTGTACCCTGCCTCTCGCCCGATGTCAGCTGGGATAGGCTCCAGCCCCCCCGTGACCCCCAAGAGGATGAAGCGGTTAGAAGATGAATCAATGAATGAATGAATGAAATTACAAAACTGAAATTTTTTACAGTACTGTTCTCCAAATAATATTTTCGAATAAATAAAAGTTCTTTCTTTTTTGAAAATAAAGGTATTTCGGCTAAGTGCAAATATTGACATTATTGTAAACTTAAAGGCCTTTCTGCAGGCATTTTGTAAACTGTAACTGTTTAAGTAGTACTTAATACAAAAATGAAAAAGATTGTACAGCACTGTAAAAAAGAATAAAGACATTTCTACAATGTACAGAGGAAGTTAACAGCTTTTCTGCAGGCATTTTGGTAAATCTTTCAAGTATTGTTATCTAATAAAAAAAAAAAAGTGCAGTAAACAAATAAACAAACAGAGACAGTGCCCGTCTCTCAATACAACAAAGGCAGTCCTTTAAAGTGCAACTGGCTGTGGCACTTTGTTACAACTTGAAGGCCTTTCTGGAGACATTTCTCTAAACATTAAGTACAACTACAACAACAAATATGAGAATACAAAATATTCATTAAATAAGACATTTTGAATGCTCAAAAAAGGACATTTCAGAGGGGTTTAACATAAAAATCAGTGGTTAACTTCTAAAACGGGGTATACTTTTTTGTAGCCTACTACAACTTCCTCTAAAGATTACACTGGATATAAAATAAAATGGATGCTTTGGGTAGTTCAGTCAATCACACCCAAACCAATAAAAATGTTACCACTGTACTTTCTTATTATCAAATAGTACTTCCATATCCTCTTTCTAAAAGGTTCCAGCTACCACCTCTTCTGAGGTTCTCTGACAAAAAAAAAACAACATATCCACCTTGTCTGGTTTCAGACAGGACCGATGGGCTGATACAACATTACCGCTCGTGCTAAAAGCTCTTTCTGACGCAGAGCTTGTTGCATGTATGCATAGATATTTCTGAGCTAGTCTGGACAGCAAAGGGAAATTTATTTTGTGGCACTTCCACCATTTCAACGGATCTTCCTCATGGCCAACAGGGAATGTAAGTGTATGTATTGAGTTCAGTAGCCACTTCTTCACTACACTGTGCCATGGGATCAAAGGTGGTTGATGCTGATGCTGTTGTTGGCGTGTGCATGCTGTTCTGGAACAAACTGGCTAAAGTTTTCTTCTTGGCTTTAGCTGTAGGTGGACTGTCCACATCCAAGCTATCCTCCTCCATTGCTATGGTGCGCTGCACTTCAGGCTGCTGCTGAACTGCCATCACCTGTAATATTTACAAAAAGAAGAATTGAATTTATATAACACCATTTAAAATACATCAAACTCTCTAGGAGCTTCGCAGAAAGAGTTTAACAGTCACACTACATGATAGAACTGGTCAATATACTCAAAAAAAGAAAAAAAAAATGATGCCAGCATAAGAGAAAATAATAACTGATCACCTCAGAGATCACTCGTTCCTTTATGGTCTTCATCTCTTCTGTACATATGTATTTTGTTCGGAACCTGGGGTCAAGGAATGTTGTGATGTTCAGCAGGTCCTGTGTGGCTTGATATTTTTCATTGAGGTAGCTGAGGATTTTTGCTTTCAGCCAGTACTGAGGTGTTCAGAAGATGGAGAACAGGTTTCAGGTATGATATGCTTACGTACTGTTCAGCTGACAAAGCATTGGTGAAGTCTTGGAGTGGGCTGAGAGCCTTGTTTACAGATTCCAGGACGTCCAGGTCTTGCCATGAGGGCAGTAGCTGTCGCGTTTTGCGGTCTGTAGAGAGAACCTTGGTCAAAGCACGTTGTTGTTCCAGGACTCTTGCTATCATTAGGCCCGTTTCCACTGAAGAAGTTCCTGGTACTATTTGGGGGGCAGGAATTACTACAGGAACATCCTCTCGTTCGGCCCTCTCAACCGCCGTGTCTCCACTGAGCGGAGTACGAGGAAGGTTCCTGTAAAGTTACGGGCTGCCTCTGGATGTGACGTAATCGTTGCGCGACCATTTTGACCGGGGCGATGTAGGGACGCCATTAGCCGATAGCGGCGTCTGTAATAACTCACTAAATGGCCCGTGAAAAAAATATTTTTTCCAGCGGATGTCTTAGTTACAACATGATTGAGTTAACTGGAGTAATTTCATGTTGTATCCGACAACAGGAGGCTTTTAACAGATGACGTCCTGATGTTAGCTTTGCTGCTGCTGTTAGCTGTCCCTGTCAGCTGCAGCCACTGATGCTTTCTAGACATCGTGATTTCCCAAAACTGAATAAATACCACACATAAACACAAAACTGCTTTGCTAGCTCAATCATGTTGTAACTAAGATATCCGCTGGAAAGAATATTTTTTTCACGGACCGTTTAGTGAGTTTTTTTTACATGGCGGCGAAAGCTATATGAACAAGCTAATCCTCGTCTGCTGAGTTTTAAAAATGCCGGCTGTTTTGTTGCTTTCTGTTGACGTCACATCCCTCCTTGAGTATATCCAATCAGAGGCAGAGACTTGTTTAGCCCCTGTAAAAGTTCCGGAACTCTGTCCTTCGGGGGTGGTTCCTGCGGTGGAGACACGCACCAACGGCCCCAACCCCGTAAAATGACCCCGAAGTTCCTGTGGTGGAAACGGGCCTATTTTCTGTGTGGATCCCCATTGTGTCTGGCAGTCTGTCACCATGGCATGTTGTGGAAGGCTGAGCTCCCTCTGTGCCTCCCTCAAGGCTTCTCTTTTCTTCCAGCTGTGAGAAAAGTGGCCCACAAGCTTCCTGCATATCCCAATAGCCCTGTTGGTGCGGCGAGCTTCACCTTTCACAGCATTTTCTGTGAAAGAGAGGAGTGAAAAAGACACCCATGAAGTTTTTTTATCCTCTAAATATTTCAAAAACCATGTTGTATTATCTGAAACAACTTAGAGGCTTATATAGTCATAAAGGTTGTTGTATTTAAATCAGTGTGTTAATTTGTGTGTACAGTATAAAACAGCCTCTGTCAGATATGTTTGTGCTTTTTGTAAAAGTTTGTCTTAAATAATTTGACTTTCAGAAAGTAGAGAGCACAGGGATCATTTTTTAAATGTTTGCTTTTTTATACCTGAAATATTTTAGTTTTATTTCATTTCGCTTTATGTTTTAATTGTTTTTGTCTAGTCTAACAGTTTGGATTTGGGAGCAATCTTAACCCAACAGAATTTTGGTTCATTTTGTATTAAAAAAAATATATATATATATTTTTTTTTAAAGGAACACATTAACACAAATAGCAAACACATTTAAAGAAAGATAATTACTGGTGGCCAAAGAGCTGTTTGAGACTATGGAGGCTTGATAATGCAGTTTCAATTTGGTCAAATAATACTAGTTATAACAACATACAGATAAATTATAGAAACAGCAAACATGGCAGATAAGCAAAGTAATGTAAAATAATTAACTCACCAATTGCAAGATGAAGCCTATGGCCAAAACAATGGACTCTTTGCCAGTTATTAAGCTGCACCGCCTTGATGATGTTAGTAGCGTTGTCTGTAGTGATGGTAACCTGACGCTCCTCACACAGGTCCCACGCTGCCAAAGCCTCCCTCAGGCCCGACGCAATGTTTTCTCCAGTGTGGTCTTGGGGGAAGTAAGATGTTTGTAGGCAGCGGTTTTTAAGCTCAAAATCATCGTCGACAAAGTGAACTATCGGACTTAAATAAGGCTCCGCGGTCCTGCTTGACCACAGGTCCGGTTGTGTAGAACTGCACTGTAGCTATTTCTACTTGAACTTTACTATGGCGTTGGTTGTAGAGCTTGGGGACAGCAACATTCAAATCAATTCACCCTCACAGCGGATAAGGAAAAACTCTGCAAAAAAAAAACCAAAACCTTAAACGGGGGAAAAAAACGGTAGAAACCTCAGGAAGAGCAACTGAGGAGGGATCCTTCTTCCAGGACGGACAGACGTGCAATAGATGGCGTACAACATGAGAGAAAAAGTTCCGCGAGGGTAGCTGATACCTTCTGCAGGGGTTAAAGCAAGAAAAAATGTTGTGCCTGAAATGTGGAGCATGAAAAATTTGTGTGCCTGAAATCTGAAATCTTTTCCGGAGTGGGGGGCTTGGTATTGTGGTCACAAAATGAAGAAATAGAAATGTATGTGTTGCAAAGCAACGTGTTTATTATCAAAACGAACAAAAAGATTATAGCTTTAGTTGTTACTTTTCGGATTAAACTTTTATAGCATAATGAGTTTATAAATCTTTCCACTTTCAGTGGTTACCAGACTTTTTGACTTATAGCTCCTACATCTCTTTTTTGCCTTGGTGCTATTCATTTTTAGAAGCTGAATCATTTAGGCTGTTTGCAAAATTGTCGCACTTGATGGAGCGAGTTTTAAAATACATTTATTTGATCGGTTATTGATGAAAGAACGTCTGATGCCGATTATGGTGAACAGTAGGTTGTGTTTACTTGCACACTGTGCACCTAAATCATTTTCCCGGTTCGCACATATATATATATATATATTTTTTTAGGGACAAATGTGAGTGAAATGCTCACACTGCAGAGCACTTTAAACTTTAACCCCTGCTTCTGTCCAGTGTGCGGACCATTTTCCCAAACCCCTCCTTGTATATCGGCACCATGTCTTGTGCCAAATAGTTTGTAATAAGAGTCTGTGATTTCCCTCTGTCTCTTCAAGGTCTTTTCATATGGTGTGACACTTGCAAATATATTCTTAATTGTGCTTTGTTGTTTCATGAGGAGGCTTTCAGATGTAACGTCATCTTTGTCTTTAGCATTTCCTGGCTTGGCTTTCTCTTGCATGCACTCTTTGTACTTTTCTCTGTACTGTCTCAAATGTTGATACAGATTGTTAGCATTGCCACAGGACGTGGCGACTTTACCGTTGCAAGTTCTACATAGCACGTCTTTTTGGTCAGTGTCGCCATACCTGAAGCCAAAGTATCGCCATATAATTGACATGGTGTTTTTTTTTTTCACCACCAACTCTGATTCTTCTTGGTCGTGCACATTTTCTTCCTCTGCGTCCATCTTGGTCAGTGCTGCACGCTGGGTAGTCACGTGACCATATGTGCCGCACACACCAGGATAGCTTGTGGCCGTGATGTCAACAAACTCCACACACTGTGAGAGAGGCAGTCACGTTCACAGGCACATACGTTAACATTTATTTACATTAAATCACAAATCGCAGCTTTTTATGCGGTTATGTAATTGCACAGCCTGACATCGCGATTGCGATTAGATTAATCGTGCAGCACTAATTTATTTCAGGGCTCCCTTCATATTAATTTATTTGAGGCAGGCAACCATGATGTTTGATTTTCTATTTTTGGTGCTGAACCTTTTATTGGGTGCAGCGATGGAATATACAGTATCTCACATAATTGAGTACACCCCTCCCATTTTTGCAAATATTTCATTATATCTTTTCATGGGACAACACTATAGACATGACACTTTGATATAACTTAAAGTAGTCAGTGTACAGCTTGTATAGTAGTATAGATTTACCTTCCTCTGAAAATTACTCAATACACAGCCATCAACATCTAAACAGCTGGCAACATAAGTGAGTACACCCCACAGTGAACATGTCCAAATTGTGCCTAAAGTGTCAATATTTGTGTGCCAGCCATTATTATCTAGCACTGCCTTAACCCTTTTGAGCATGGAATTCACCAGAGCTCACAGGTTGCTTCAGGAATCCTCTCCCACTCGTCCATGATGACATCATGGAGCAGATGGATGTGAAGACACCTTGCGCTACCCCATCTTCAGCTTGAGGATGCCCCACAGGTGCACAGGTGAGTTTAGGGCTGGATACATACATACATATCAAAGTGTCATTTCTATAGTGTTGTCCCATGAAAAGATATAATGAAATATTTGGTAAAATGGGAGGCGTGTACTCACTTATGTGAGATACGGTATATACCGTTTGGTACTCTAATGGACGGAGGGCACATTTGGAGCAGCAGAACGCCAGCTGCAGTGAAAGTGAAACTTTGCTGGGTCTAAAGTTTGCTTTCACTCACAAACAGCTGCTCCTCTCATTCATCAGTCTAATCAGATCGACTGATCAATTATCCATCCCACAACTCAAAACTCTACAAACTGCTGCTGCAGGAATTTTAAGTTACTATGCCCTTGTCTTGCACCAGTTAAGAGTTTACATCCAAGTCTGTGAAAACATAGATGCTTCATAAACATCTTTCCCCCGCAGCACAGAATATCTATACAATCAAAGTGGAAAACCAAGATTAATGTCACTGATTCAGTGTCTGACCAAATGTCTCCCCTTCTGTTCCTGTGATATGATGCTGAATAATGGCGAGAGAAGTGTTTTATGCAGAAAATAATGATGTCACAATGAAGCTGACCTTTTGGCTATAAAATGGCATCACTTATTATATTTTGACCACTGAAATATATTTAGGGCATTCTTGAGATTTTGCATTCATAAGAATGGGATGGATGTATATACATATGAATGTATGGACCACCATATGGACATATGGGCAGACAACCCAAAAACATAATGCCTCCGGCAACAGCTGTCACTGGCAGGGAGGCATAAAAAGAGGGATTCCACCTGCGCTGTATTTACTGACCCGCTCCACCCATAGATTGCAATTATGTGGGAAACACTGTATTTATTTAAGTTTTGTTGTGGTGAAATTGGCCTGCATTGTGATTAGGACTAATGAGGATATCAAGTTTATAAACTGTCTGAGAGGTGTCACTGGCTTTATTTCCAGACTTTGTTAATTTACGCAGTCTACATGTGTAGATGGTGAAGATGTGCCAGTTGAACGGACTGCTCAAGATAGAGTATGAGTGGCAGCACCATGGTGTCTCCGGTGACAACAAAGTCGTGTTCATTGCAACAATGTTACACCGAAAAACTACATGAAAACTAAAATCATACTTGGCAATACATGCCCAGTATCAGAAGATAATATCAAAAACTACTGTTGCTGTGTTCTGCAACTCTTTAATGCTATATGATGTGTGCAATTCAACAGCTGTCGTGCACTCCACAGTTGACCACCAGTGTCAGCAGCACACAGTCTCTCCCTCTCTGTGCTCTGGGGGTGGGAATGCGATAGTTAGACAGAGCTGATGAAATATTTAACAGAATTTAATGTGAGATTTGAGTTTGTTTATAATTTTTTACAATCAAAGGTGATTATGGAAAAGTTATGGCTCACTAGCACAAGTACAAATAACACTTCTAGTGTGAATGTTTCTGATGAATTGGATCTAAAAGTAACAACTGAAATTTAATTTTTTTAATTTAAGATAAAAAAATCTGCGTCGCCAATTTCTCCCGTCTTCAAAATGTTCATACACATGGGTCAGAGCTTCCCTACAGGTGCTCACATTCTCCCATCAAGTTTGTTTTGAAGAACACAACTTTTGTGTGGGAAGGCCATGTTTTGTGCAAACACAATGGCTATAAATGAGACTCTATGCTTGTGGAGGTGAGAAAGTATGCAGGGTTTGAATTTGTCCTTCAGCTCTCCTCCCCCCCCCATTCTTCTCACAACTTATGTCACCTTCCGTGTGCACAGCTGTGCTGAGCGCAAGAATGTCTTTAGGACTGTCTGAAAGTTTGTGCTGTTTTCCATTTGTAGGATTAATCACGCTGCAAGTACAAAGACATGTTAAGGATCCAGTGTGTAGGATTTAGGGCGCCATATTGGCAGACATGAAATATAATATTCATAACTATGTTTTCTTTAATGTAAAATCACCTGAAACTAATAATTATTGTGTTTTCATTATTACAGAATGAGCTGTATACATCTACATGTGGAGTGGGTCCTCTCTCCCACAGAGTCAGCCATGTTGTTTCTACAGTAGCCCAGAATGGACAATCAAACACAGACTCTAGCTAAGGCCATTTATGTTTTCATGTTAGCCACCATAGTTCTCCTACATGCTTGGCACACAGGAACTTTTCAGTTGGCTGCAATCTGCAATTGCACTGGTAGATGCCACTAAATCCTACACACTAGACCTTTAAAGCTGTCAAAACAACTATTTAATTTGATCAAATTACAGCAACACTACATAGAGTAACCACAATTTAACTTGCATCAACCAGTAACAACTAGAACAACCAGTGGGTTCCCTAGGTCAGGGTCACTCACTGGGCCTAGTTTTAGAAACAATAGAGTATTAAATATCTGAGTATTAAATATCTTGTAAAAACTATGTCCAGGACAGAGTCTTACCACATTGTGAGCTTCATCAAAGATGACCACAGCTCTGTTTAGCTCAATATTGTGCGCTCTGCGGCTCTGTGGAACAAAGGGAAAGAACAAAATACCAGAATTTATTTGGATATGTAATATGAGGGCAAATTCTCTCCCTCCCTCCCTCTCTCTCTCTCTCTCCATTTAAATCAAAAACAGAGCACTGCTTTCACTTCTATTTTGTGCTAAATTCCTGCTAATGTTCTAATCTTTGGATTGAAATAAACCTGAAATAAAAGGTTTTCTTCGCCCGAATTCAGTGCATCCCCTAGAAGCAAAACATAAATACAATTGTTCCAAAACTTTTACCCAAAACTAAATCAACAGAGCACTACTTTCACTTTTCTTTCACTGGCTGCGGTCAGCTAGACGCCACCGCTACCCGCTTGAGTCCTGATGGCCTGGCTTTTGAACCTACTCCAGAGAAGGAGTAGATGCACAGCTCGGTGTGGCACTGCACAGCTAAACTGATAACAGAAACACAAATCAGCGCAATGTGGCTTGACTGGACGCAGCTAAAAGTTACAGAGGAAAAGGCCCACAGTATTGTACGTGCGTTACTGCAGTACCTTCATTCATCTCACAGACTGATTTAGTGTAGCAGTGGAACATATAGACCAGTGTCACACTGTAGACTAATGAACAGACAGATTAAACAGAGGAGTAGCTCTGTGTCTCTCTTAGTGTTGCATGGGAACTTGGGAGTGAGTGTTAAGGGCGCAGCTGTGCGGAGAGTGTGAGAGAAGAGATAATCACTGGTATGCGTTATGTGACACAACTTCAACCTATATCGATATAAATGGTATTGTCTAAATCTATATCTTGCTTGAAAATACATCGATATATTGTAAAAAATCGATATACCATCCAGTCCTAATATTTCACAGGCTGCCATTGCAGGGTGCAGGTGCAGAGGACAGATCCCCAGAGTGGGGGCTGGCTGTTAGGTTAGAAAACGCTTGATTAGATGTGCAGCGGAGTTTTCTATGAACAGAGCACAGATTTTAAACATCAATTTCGCAGTTGCAAGTGTTCATATAACTGTGGGAAGCCAAAATCATGATTGTGATTACAATTCGATAAACTGTGCAGTTCTATGTCATAGGAGTTTTAAATCCACACCAACTCTGACCTGCATTCAGTGTCTCTGTCCACAGAAGCAGCCGTTCAGCAGCAGCTCCTGGGGAACTGAAAGGACAGCATTCGGCCCATTTTACACACATACGTATTTACAGCTGGCCAAAACTGCCTTCACCAGGCTCACTGACAGCAGACATTTACAGTCTTTCATGTCAGCACCAGCGGGAGAAATGGAAGCGATAAAGTGTTTGCATTTATTGATTTAATTTCCCAGCACACCGTAGTGAGTGAGAGGGATCTGTCGCTTACAGACAGACTGGGAGCTGATCACTCAATGCAGATTCAGAGTCAGATTATTGCCCAGCCTCAAAGTAATAAAGCAGAAAATAAGCTTTGTCTCTGTGAGTCAGCTCACCTTCGGATCCAGCAGGTAGTTGTATGGCATAAAAATGACATCTGCTTGCTGCTTCAAGGAACGGGAGAGGTAGTAAGGACAGACCCTGCAGAAAAAGTTCAACTTTCAATTGAAAGTTCAAGATAGAGTAGAATAGATAGAAAGAACTTTATGCATACCTGAAGGCAAATTCAACTGAAACACAACAACCACACTTCCCCTTATCAAGAATAATACAGCGGTATTAAAATAGACATAAAATAAAATAAGTTAAAATATTATCAGTCCAAAGTCGATGTGTGTTTGTGACTGGATTCAGGTGGTGGAAAGAGCTGGGAAAGCTGGAAAGATGGTCTTTTGATAAAAGTGGGCTGTCTGCGTAGAATAAAGTAGAAGAAAGTACTTTTGAGGAGTTGCTACATGATCAAAGAAAATGGAGAAAAAGGACTGTGGCGTTTGCTTTTGCTCAAGAGGTAGAAAACCTACAACTACCAGAAGGCACTGCAGCACACCAGACTAATAACAATGCGTTCGTTTTGTACACAGAGGTCGGAAGTAGGAATGGCGTCACCTCCGGGTTGACAATAGATTTTGCATTCTAGTTGACAACGGTGGACAAGTCGGAAAAAAACATGGACGCCTGCAAGAAAGCCTTTGTTGCCCTTGCACTTTCAGAGTATAGACAGTTTCAAAACCATCATGCACTCCAACTGATGAAAGCCGCAGATGAGACTGACCTAATGTAAAACAAATAAGATAAAATTGCTATAAACAGTACTTTAGCAGAGTGTTTACTCACCATGTATGAGACCAGCAGCCATCTTGAATTTGTAATTTGGGGTTGATGCAGTTGCTCCAAGTTTCCGAGTTGGAAATCCGATCTCAAGGTGCATTTGAGTTTAAACTTCCGACTGGGAACTGGGAATTTCCGACCTCCGAGTACAAAACGAACGCACCATTTATGCTCCCACTGGTGGGTGATGTAATGTAGCTCGTTTGTTTGACACAAAGGCGGCTGGCTGGTATCAAATGATCTTATACTACAGTGTTACTGTAAGCTAAAACATGTTTCTGACAACATTTTAGTAGTGCTGCACAATTTGATAAAAATGTGCATTTGCGATTTGAGTGGATAATATTGTGATTTGCGATTACAATGTAATAAAAAAATGGCATCATTAGTCTTCTTGCTTGATTCAGTGTTTCCCCTACATTATATTAGGGGGGCACTGACCTGACCTGACATAGTTATTGCTATGGACAGTGTAAATAACCATGAACAGACTGGGCACAGTCAAACACGCTGCTCACACAGCAGCACAGCACGAGACTGTACCTACAGCGGAGGGAGCCTGTGTTGCGTTCAGGTGTTGTCACGTAAATGACAAATTCCAGCAAGCCATAGCACAACACAGCAGCGTGTCAAGTGGGCCGAAACCGAGCAAAATTGCTCAATTTCTAATTTGTTATTATATAGTTTGTTATGGAGTCTGTGATTTCCCCATGACACTTACAAATATATGCGTAACTGTTAACCGATACGCGTAGGTCTGTCTTGTTGCCTTTGCTGTAATAAAGGTTACTTTATATATATTTTTACCTGAAGACGGAGTGCCTCAGTTTTTTTTCCTTGGTTGTCTGCATTTTTTTTTTTTTTTTTTTTTTTACAAACAGCAAGACTTCCTTGGTTTTTTGTTCAATATCAATTCACCTACTTCACTGAAGAGCACCTTCCTTCTTTCTTTTTCAGTATGCGTAACTGTGCTTGGATGTTGTTCTATGAGGCTCTGGCGGCTTTCAGTTGTCTCTTTGTCTTTAATGTTACACGGCTTGGCTTTCTCTCGCATGCATTCCTCCTACTTTTCTCTGTGTTGTCTTAAGTGTTGATATAGATTGGTCATGTTGCCGCGGGACGTGGCGACTTTAACTTTTAAACTTCTACACAACACGTCTTTCTGTTTAACGTCGCCGTACCTGAATCCAAATCCCCATGTAACAGACGTTGCGTTTTTTTCGCCAACAAATCAGCCTGCTCTTGGTCGTGCTCATGCTCTTCTTCAGGCCCTGTTTAGACAACAACGGTTTCTCTAAAAACGGAAAAGTCTGTCCTTTGCGTTTTAAAAAAACTTCTGCATTTATATGACGACGTTATTGAAACAATCCCCGCTCACACAGAGACGCAAAATCTACTGGAAACGCTGTAGTATGCACGCCAGGCAAATGGGTGGCAATGTAAATTTGCAAAGCAACACCACGGCATGACGCCATGCACCTGCGCTGAAGCGCCTTCCTCTACAATGCGGTGATTACAAACCAAAACAAAGAAGACACAATGGCAAAAGCATGCACAGATAACTTTGTCTTGTCTTTGGATGGACGACGAGGTGGAGTTGCTACAGTAACAGATCAACACTTCACTTCAAATCAACAGGGTGAGCAGCACAAACAGAGCTCGGCATTGTTGTTGTGACGGTGGGCATGCCTAGTGACTGGAACCATAATGCGCATGTGCGAAAAGTCTCCGTTTTCAGAGGAACTGCAAACTGTAAACGATCGGCCAAAACGCAACTAAAGTTTACGGTTTTCAGTTGAAATCATTGTCGTATAAACAGGACCTCAGTGTCTGTGTTGGGTAACTGCTGCACGCCGGGTGGTCACCTGACCACCATACGTCTACCATACCACAACACCAGAATAACTTGTGGGCGTGATGTCAACAAACTACAGGAACACTACAGGAGAAGTAATCACGTTCACAGGCACACACGTTAACATTTATTTACATAAAATCGCAGCTTTTCATGCAGTTATGTAATCACACAGGCTGACATCGCGATTGCGATTAGATTAATCGTGCAGCACTACATTTTAGGCAAGAAAAAGGCAACACAGTAACAGTATCTTGGTTTATATTTGATCAGCAATGTCTAGATTTACAGTTCGATCTGAGTTTGAGAGAAAGACAGACAGCGCTACAAGTTTGAGGAAAACATGTATTTTGGATTTTATGGTGAATTGTCCTTTTGAAGATTGAGATACTGTCAGTATGTTCTAACATTTTATGGTCCAAATGGATGACTGAGAAAATAATCACCAGATTAATCAACATTAGTTGCCGCCCCACACTCCACAAACAACTATTCAGCAAAAACCATGCATCGGCTGTTTCACTGGACTTCTAATAAGCAGGACAGAGATTTGGTAATGGAAACAGACAAGTAAGTGAACATGAATACACAAATCACACCTCTGTTTGTTGCCAAATTTGACCAAGTCTTCCACGTCGAGGATAGAATTCACCAAGTCTCTGTCAGTGCTCTTCTCTAAGGAAGAAAAGATGAAAATCAAGACTTGAGTGGGATTTATACTTCTGCATCGAATTGACGCTGTACCTATAGTGTAGGCTCTGTGTAGATGCATACTCTGTGCAATAAATTGTGAAGACAATAAGGCCCCCACAAAATAGCATTTTAAGTCTTGTGTGTGATTAATCATGGCTTCATATGAATAGGAAAAGTCCATTAGCCGCTAAGCTAATTATATACATTGTTTAAAGTTGTAGGCTTAAGCTAATGTTAGCATGTTGTATTTGTGAGGAAAACATGTTTAGTATAAAACAACTGTTTTGTTGGAAATGCAGAAACATTCCCCATTTATTATTATATTTTTCTACCTCATTTATTAGGCTACAAGATATTCTCTCAAAAGCTGCCTTCTTGCCCATTTCTGAGATCCATTCTTGAAATAATGGGCCTTCAAAGCTTTCTGAATCCAATTTGCCAGAGGTTTTACAATGTGGTCAATGGGTTGAGGATACCTAAGTATGTATACTCCAGGACAAAACTCATTATCTACCCCTGTAACCTCTGTGATGTACTCATGGACTCTGATCCAATGGGCCTGTACTTTTGAGCATGACCACGGTGCGTGGACTAAGTCACACGTCTCACTGCTACACCCCCAACAGTCTGGTGTTTCTTTTAAACCAAGTCTGAATAGCCTGCAAGGGTACTAGTAGAACTGATGGAACATTTTGAATTGTAATAACCTAATTCTGATATCTCTGGAAACCTCCTTGATATGATTTTATCCCACTCATCTTCTTTAAAGGCTTTCGAATGAATCATGAAATTCTGTTATCAAAAATGTTATGTTATGGTTTTAAAAAACAGGTTTTACAATGGGTTGATAATTACTTAAACAACAGAGAGCAATTTGTTGTTTTTAATGGTAATCAATCACAGCTGGCTGTACTAAAACGTGGTGTTCCACAAGGATCCATTCTAGGACCCTTGCTGTTTTTGATATAATGATCTTGCTAATGCATCAAGTTTATTGTCACCTATACTATTCGCTGATGGCACAAATCTCTTTGTCACTGACAAGAATTTTGATTCCCTTATTGCCAAACCAAATGCTGGACTCGTTCATTTTTCCCATTGGTTTAAGTTAAACAAGTTATCACTCAATGTCAAGAAATCTAACTTCATTATTTTCAGAAATGAGAACAAGAATTACAATGCAGACAGAGTCAAATTTATATCAATAACAATGCACTTGCACAAGTTTCATCAGCGAAATTCTTAGGTGTAAACACTGATGAGAAACTCTGCTTTAAGAATCATTGTGAATTTGTTTGTAAGAAGGTTTCAACATCGTTGGGCAGAAGAGCACACTTCTAACTCTGTATTACAGTTTAATTTATCCTTACATCTCTTACTGTAATATAATTTGGGCCAGCACTCCATAGATTTCAGTATAGTTATTTATAGGTTTAAGAAAGGAGGGTCGCTTATGAGCCTTTTGGGCTTTATGATCTTTCCTGCACATTTAACTGTTTTTTTTTTTTACTGCTCTTTCTTCCTGAATGTATATTTGTAAGTGCAAACAACAATAAATAATAAAAATAAATAAAAAGTGTGAAAACATTACCTTCAGTGTTGTTGTAGTAGATACATGACCTGGTGGAAACTTTTGCTCTGCACATATGAACCTGAAAAACAGATGGAATGGAATCCAAAGCAAGAAATATATTGAAGTCTGTACAAAGGGGTTCAAAACCCACTTTCCAGCCTCAATTCATGAACTGCAACTTTTGAGTCTTCTTTAAAGAGAAGCAGCCACATGTATTAGCCAGTACAGACTGTTGCATCAGGTCATCCATACAAACCCAGCAGTTACTAAGGAGCTTTTATCAGATTCCCACTCATTCTCCCAGCTCATTGTTGCTGCTTAAAATCTCAGACACACTTGAGTTTGAAAACACTGACAGTAAGTTTACATGACATTAGAGAAAATGGCTTTATTGTGTTAGTCCAACTAAAACTGGACTTTTAAAATATGTTAACATGTTGGTCTGACTGAAATCTTACTAAATCAAATTTTAGACTAACACACCCAGATAATGTGATTAGGAGTCGAATTAACACTAATAACTTGCATGTAAACAGTCAACTGGACCCAAACTGGCCTAGGCGCTCCACACATGCTCCACAGTTTCCACCCCGTGCTTTGCCTCAGAAGTCAAAGAGCATTAAATGCATAACAGAAGAAGAAGCCGTTAACAATATGGCAAAATCAACATCCAGAGCAGTGCATTTTTGGACATATGAGGAGACACAGTTCATGCTGTGTCAGATGAAAGAGTTAAATATTTCAAAATACATGGATGGGAGGACAACATGGAATGGCAATTGTTTGGCCTGTCATGTAATAGGTTGACTGGAAAAAGGTCCAATACTAACAAGCTGTAAGGGGGCATATCGCCACCTATCGTAGCTGGGTGGGACATACTTCGGTCAATACATTGACTCCGCTCCCGTGCTTGTATACTGGAACAAGGACAGTAGTCCAATTAATAGCCCAGTTGAGCTATAACTGCAGCTCACTTAACTGCATGTGAACATACTGAGTAAGCTGTGAGAAATTTTGAGGATTTGTGGGCATGTCTGAATCTTGATGATAACTCAGCTGACATTGGCACCATATATATGCCCCTGGAAATTTGCAACGTGATTAAATCAGTGTTGTAGTTTGCTCACCTTGACATGGTTGCTCTCCTGACGCATCACTTCCGGGTTGATACACAGCTGCTCCCTGGATCCCAGCACACACACCTTTGGCCTGAATCAGCAGAGAGACAGACACTGAAACCCTTTTTAGATAGGAGTTGTGCAAATTTGCAGGAAAGCCCAATCAGTCTTCTTTGCGAGTGCGGTAAAATGCCGCTTACTTACTTTTGTTTACACAGAATGTGCCCTTTTCGGGGCAAGGGGGGGCATGAGCAAGTAACAAAAACATGTAGCTCAGTGTGTGATGTAAACAGTGACATGGGAGGGAAGCCGCGGCTAGTCGGTCCTTCGGCGATCCTCTCGTAAGTTGACCCGTTCTTCACCGTCCCTGTCATCTGATGGTTGATGGCCTCTTCGTTTGCGAGGACAAGGAGGGCGTGCAATTCCTTGTCTCCCCAGTTGCTCATCTTTACAGTGTCTGTCAGGTTTGTGATTCCCTCTTGCTACTAGCTGCTCATTCCTACTATCAGCTGTTTCCAGTGTGAAAGGGGCTTGATATATGGGTTTACTAGAAATTACCTAACTCTCATCTGTGTTTAAATGTCTCTGACCTGACAAGTCATCACACACATCAGTAGTCATTGTGCATAATCAAAGAGTATTCCTAACATCTTGTAATGTTTAGAAATGACAGCTTACCTGTATGAGGTGTTCTTTAACTCATTGATGACCTGTGCGAGTTGAGAGTGTGTCCTGGATGCGTAGATGATCTTGGGAAGATCGGTGTAGTGGGCTGTGATACAATAACGACACACAATAATTACAGTGTATTTTTTAGAGTCACATGAAACATACCGCAATACCGTAGTAATGTAGTAGTCAGGGCAGCTGCTGTTTCCAAAGAGTACCACTTAATGGTCCCAGTATAACACCAAATCAGTTAAACTTCAGGGATATCAATCTGTCCATTTAGGAACCACAGGTGATTGTAAATCAATTTCTCCTATTCTGGTGCAAATAAAAGTGACAACAGGTGCAATGGAGAGGAATAAGCATGACAACCCCAAAAAGGGAATGGTTTTGCATGTGGTGGCCACAGTCCGTTGCTCTCTCCTTATCCTTCCTGACTGATTCTTCTCCAGTTTTGTGCTCTGCTAGTGTCCTTGTCACTACTTGTAGCATGAGGGGGTACCTGCATCAGGTTGTACAGGTAGTCCAGCTCCTCCAGGATGGGACATACATACGTATGGTCACAAGAAGGTTTGCGGTGTCTCCGAGCACAGTCTCAAGAGCATGGAGGAGATGTCAGGAGACCGGCTGTTACACAAGGAGAGCTGGACAGGGCCATAGAAGGGCGATCAACCCAGCAGCAGGACCGGTATCTGCTCCTCTCCGCAAGGAGGACCAGGAGGAGCACTGCCAGAGCCCTACAAAGTGACCTCCAGCAGGCTACTGGTGTGCATGTTTCTGACCAACTGTCTGAAAACAGCCCAGCACCATTCAGGTCAACTGGCATTCACCAGAGGACACCAGAATTAGCAGGTCCACCACTGGCACCCTGTTGTCTTCACAGAGCACAGAGCAGGTTCACACTGAGCATGTGACAGGCATGAAAGAGTTTGGAGACGCTGTGGTGAAAGTTATGCTGCCTGTAACATCATCCAGCATGACCGGTTTGGCAGTGGGTCAGTGGGGGTATGGGTAGGCATATCCTTGGAGGGTCACATAGACCTCCATGTCATAGCCAATGATACCCTGACTGCTGCTGGTAACAGGACTAGGGATGAGCAATCAAAATTCATTATTCGATCATCAAAAAAATTAACGATAAATTATCGATTAATTGATAAGCAAGTATTTCAAAAGAGAGAAAACAAAAGAGTGCAGTGCAGACTGTCGCCGCAAGAGAGTGCAGCTGCCCCAGTTTTGAGCTTCAACCCCCCAGGCCAAAGAAGAAGAATGGTGCACATGCGCAGTTCACCCCTGGGTGTTTACAACCGTTGCCAGCCAGAGTTACAGGCTTCAGTTTTCAGCAAAACCTCCGTCTTTCAATGGCGTAGTGTTTTCAGAGGCCTCAAGTGAAGCCACCGAGGCTTTGGAGAGCGATGAGAGCCTCCGTCTGTTTCTGATTTTTTGCCTGGCATAGGTACGGCGGGGGTCTCGTAGGCCCGTCGAGCCACCGTGCTCGCCGGGCGTAAGGGTCTCGTTGGCACGGCGAATCGCCGGACAGGGGGTCTCGTTGGCACAGCAGCTAGCTGGACCTATGCCAGGCATTGTTGGGGAAACACTGCGACTATCGATCAAAATGATTTGTGATCGATCAAAAGCCTTAACAATCAATCATCGATAATCGAAAATTGATGCCCATCCCTAACCAGGACAAAATCCTCAGAGTGATTGTCAGACCTTACGCTGGTGCAGTGAGCCCTGGGTTCCTCCTGGTGCAGGACAATGCCCGGCGACATGTGGCCAGACTGTGTAGGCAGGTCCTGGATGACGAAGGCCTTGATGCCATTGACTGGCCCTCCCATTCTCCTGACCGAAATCCAATTGAACACCTATGGGTCGTTATGTATTGGTTCATCCGATGCCAACAAGTACAAATAGACCATAGACCGTCCAGGAGCTCACCAATACAGTGATCCAGGTCTGGGAAGAGATCCCCAGGACGCCGTCCGCCGACTCATCAGGGGCATGCCCAGACCCAGTTGCCGAGAGTGCAAAGAGGCAAGCTGGGCCATACACACTACTGAGTCAAACTGTGAGTTTACAAGTTGGATCAGCCTAAGATTTCAATTTTTTACTTTGATTTGCGGTGTGATTTTGAATCCAGCCATTAATGGGTAAATGATTTTGGTTTCCATTAATCATTGTTACATTGTTTTGTTCTCAACAAATTGTACAATGTACATCAGTAAAGATTTTCAACTTGAATAATTCGTTCATCAAAATCTGATGAGTGATTTAAGTGTTCACTTAATATTTTGGAGCAGTGTATACAGCTTGTACTGATGCATGCAGTCTGTCCTCCTGTCCTCTATCATTTGTAACTTACGGTTGCTAACACTGTACCGAGGTTGTCAGGTGATGAATATACTCAACAGTTCCAAAACTTACTGGGTTTTTTTGGCTTTTGCCTTTATTCGACAGGACAGACTTGAGTGTCAAAGGGGAGAGAGTGGGGATGACATGCAGCAAAGGGCTGCAGGCTGGAATCCAATCCACGGCCACTGCAGCAAGGACAATGCCTTTATACATGGGCTGTGTGCTGTAACTACTGAGCTACTGGGCACCCCAAAACTGAAGTCCTGAAGAAGATAGCCACTGAAACATGTTTTAAGTGCACTAAGCTGTCTGCTGATATGTTATGAACATACCTAGTGTGTCACTGTCTGTAGCAGTTGTTCCCCAGGATGACAGGGGTCTGTTTTGGAACATCTCCTCTCCACCTAGCCTCTCTGCTATCTTGTGGGCAGAGATGGTGTCCTTGAGGCGTTCTCTCCAGGCAAGGGTGGCACACAAGAGGCAGAGGGTTTTACCAGTACCTGTAGGACTCTCCAGGACACCATTCTGTGACTAAAACACACAGACAGACATGACACTGGTTTCAACTTTGAAGAGTGTTTCTCCCAAATTCTGTGTTTTCTTGCTTATTAGCAGTTACATGGAATAAGAATTTTCCCAAACAGACAGACACTTACATTTACACAATTATCATACGCGACACAATGCATTTATAACTTTAAAAAGATTGCATCCTCCCCCCTCATCTGTCGTGAGCCTGAGCCGGTGTTCGCGCTGTAGTAGTAGGTATATATAGGGCTAATACATCTTTTTCCTCACTAATAATAGCCTACTGGTTCTCTGTTGGAAACAGCCAATGAAGTTATCGTTAGCCGTTGCTATCCTGCGCACCTGCACGGTGTGGGGATGAACTGTCTAATTGATTTCTGTTCGCGTGCTGTCTTGTGGGCCTGCACAGCGGAGTGATACTGGCCAGAAAATAGTCCCAATTGATAGCAAGGTCTGACATAATGCGGGATGTTTTAAAATTATTGAAATAGTCTAACAAAACACATGCATACTTTTTTGTAGCTTAAAACCTTTTGGATACGTGTCCCCCTTATATCTTCAGAACTACTTTTTCTCCAGTAAGCTACGGGCCATTTCTCAGAGCAGGAGGCTCGTTGACAGTAGTGACACTGTCACATCAGAGCTACAGATGGTCAGCATTTCACACAACTTCATGTCCAAAAACCTGAACTATCACTTTAAACAATGAAGTCTGTTTTTCCTGCATTTAAAGTAGAGGTCGACCGATTAATTGGTTTGGCCAATTAATCGGCACCGATAGGACGTTTTCCAAACTATCGTTATCGGTGAAAAAAATGCTCCGATGGTTGAAAAGGGTTTTTTTTCCCTGCAGCGCAACAAGCTGTTTCCTCACCTCCCCCGCTCTCTCTCTCTCTCTGTTCGCTGAGGGGAGGGGCTGCTAGAGGGAGCGAGAGAGCGAGACTCAGACGGCAGGCGCAGCATGTGCAGATGCTGCAGGGGAAAGGAGGCGTGAGGAGTCCACCTGGATATAAGCGGTAAGCGTGATTCTAAGTGCAGTAAAACCTTCACGAGTTAAAAAGCCAAAAAAAAATAACCTCCTTGTCAGAGTGCACATGTTGTTATGACCAGTGACCACAGCGTGCTTGTTAAGTAAGCAAACAGCTTGTTAACAACAAGCTAAAATGAAAGCTGTCTGTGTGTCGTCTGTTTATCTTAGTGTGCTAAAAATCTTAAAATTTGGCAAATTCTTGTAAATTTTGGCTGCTGGCCAAGACAAACCATGCTACGGACGCTTCATATCCAGGTCAATTCACACACTTGTGAGTAAAGCATGGAGAGGGCTCCATCTTATCTCTTCATAAACTAGAGCTATATTATTTTGCGTGACGGACGCTTCATATAATAACATAACAATATAGCCTACTATTTATTGTGTTATGTCATCGTGTCATTTATGTCTCCACATGCTCACGCGTTAAGAATTCTCCTCTGCTCTCTGTATCGCGCACAGCGGAGTTCCGCCACACACACAGGTGAGCACGCTAGAGCATTTTCCTGACCAAACCTGACCTGAGCCCGGCGCAGTTTGTTAGCTGACATAGTTATTGTTGTGGACCGTGTGTAAATAACCATCAACAGGCTGCTGTTACGCACAGACAAACACGCTGCTCGCAAAGCAGTGCAGCACGGCACTGTACGTACACTCAGTTGGAGCGGAGCCTGTGTTGCATTCAGGAGTTGTCACGTAAATTCAAACTTCCAGCACTTAAATAGGTCATAGCACAAAACAGCAGCATGTCAAGTGACTTTTTACTTTTATCTGTTCAATAAAATTATATTTTCCTAAATCTTGAGACACCATATGTAAGCTAGACAGACATTTCACCTGCTCATTACTGTGCACTCATGTACTGTATGTACTTAGTCATAAAGAGCCCTAGCCAGTAGATACATAGAAACATCCCAGCAGGCTGTGCTTAGCAAGCGTACAAAAAAGTTTCGCACGTGTGAAAACAATTTTTGGACTGGATGCTGTGTTGTCATATACAACATTATGAACTGAACTGAACTTCTTTGTCATTTTTATGCGCAGCACAAAAACAAAATGACATTTCACATACCCCAAGCAAAAAGAAACAAAACATTTAAAAACAATTTGTGTAACATACAAGAAAGAACATATAGCGCAACAGTGAGATGAAAAGGGTCGACATTTCACAGTCAAAAACTCCACATCCTGAGAGCAGAACTGGGAGATCCTCTTCACATCACAGCACCATGAATTGTTTGTGTATACACCACGGAGCTTACCAGATGATGCAGCCTCCCTGTCTGCTCTATGTAGTGTTAGCCCCGTTAGCTCAACACCGGAGTCTGGTATGTTACAATTCATCCACGTCTCAGTGAACACAAGGACGCAGCAGTCCCTCACTCCTCAGTGAGTGGATCTCCACAGTCGTATGTAATCCATTTCGTGTCCAGCAAGTGGACCTTCACCAGAAGGCCGCTGGGAACAGCTGGTTTGATGGGGTTAGCTGTTAGCATAGAGCTAACCCCTCCGCACTTCCCCCACTTCCACGTCCTGTCACAGCGCTGCCGGCGTCCTCCCTTCAGGACAGCTCCAGGCGAATCCATGGTCATCTCAGGTTGCTAGTTTATATCCACAAGTGTCCCTGTTGCTAGCATATTTGTTGTCTCACAGACTCAGGGGTGGAGGGTGTGGGGGGGATGTTACGCGAGCAGTTATTTTTGTCGGAGGCCTCCACGTGGGGAAGACAGACAGGACAGGAGAAAACTCCGACCAATCATTGCATTCAGTCCAAATGCAGTGATTGGTTGGAGTTTTCTTAGAAACATATGAGAATGGTATAATTTTGAGTTTGTATCGCCGGTGGAATCCGCTTACATTTCAGTGTGCCATCGGCTTATTAATAGCATCTTAACCTAAACAAAGAAAAGTGTAAAATTTCCAGAAAGGTAAATGTTGCTTTACAGGAAATGGCCACTTCAGAATGAAAATACAGAGAGTATTTACTCACCCTCATGCCGACAAGAAGTTCAGTGTAGTATTTTTTTTTTTTCCCCCCAAATATTTTTATTGAAAAATACAATACGATACTTCCAATCACAGAAATACAATTGACCTTTTCCTTTCTTTTTTTTTAAGAACATATATGCATATGTACACAGTCACATATACATATAAAAACAAAAATAACCAAAAAAACAAAACAAAACAAAAACACTCTGATAAGAATGTAGAAGAAAAAAATTAATTAAATTACAGAGTACAGTGTAATAAACAATGAACAACCCCCCACCCACGCCCCCACTCAGCTCATCATAACCAACACACATATTACTGGTCGTTTATGCAATATAAAAAGGTACAACTATAACAGGCACACATTCAAAATTGATACCAGATCTTGAGTGTGTTAAGAACCACTCGACTATCAGTATATAGAGAAGGTTTTGTAGGTAAAGAGGAATAAAGTAGAGCAGGTATAGATGATGATGATACAGGATGATAGTTCCAATTTACACCAAGAGGATCCAGGATATTTTAACCAGTAGCAAAGTTTATGGATGTGAGCAGCCCAATAGTAAGTTAGAAAATTAGGTAATCCAAGTCCTCCACTAAGTCTGCATCTCTGCAGTAAAGTTTTACGAACCCTAGGTGATTTCCCACCCCAAATAAAAGCACAAATTATCTTATCCAGTGAGTCAAAAAAATATTTTGGCAGAAAAAGAGTAACTGACTGGAATAAAAATAGAAATTTTGGTAAAATATTCATTTTAACAACACTGATCTTGCCGATTAATGAAAGGGGGAGGTTACCCCATCTTTGAATATTGGATGCAATCTTTGAGATAAGGGGAGTGAAATTAGCAGATGCAAGGCTAGATAAAGAACGAGTCACGTTAATACCTAGGTATTTAAACCCTGATGGACTAAATTGAAAAGGTAAATCTGACTGTTGAAGATGACATGCTGCAGTATTAATGGGAAAGCACTCACTTTTCCCCAAATTTAATTTTTAACCTGAAAAGGTGCTGAAGTTCTCCAGAATACTTAAAACAGCAGGGATAGAAAGTGTAGGATCGGTTATATACAATAACAAATAATCCGCATACAGCAATAATTTATATCCAATTCCACTACGGGTAATTCCTTTGAATAAGGGGGAAGATCTTAATGTAATAGACAGAGGCTCGATAGCGATGGCAAAGAGCAAAGGTGACAAAGGACAACCTTGGTGACTTCCACGTCCAAGGGCAAAATAATCAGAGTAAATATCATTAGTATGGACACTGGCTTTAGGGGACGAATAAAGGAGGTGAATCCAAGAAATAAACTTATCACCAAACCCGAATTTCTTTAAAATTGCAAACAAGTACTCCCACTCTGTTGATCTGTTCTGTACGACATCTATTGCACGTCTGTCCGTCCTGGAAGAGGGATCCCTCCTCAGTTGCTCTTCCTGAGGTTTCTACCGGGTTTTTTTTCCCCCGTTAAAGGGTTTTTTTTGGGGGAGTTTTTCCTTATCCACTGTGAGGGTCCTAAGGACAGAGGGATGTCGTATGCTGTAAAGCCCTGTGAGGCAAACTGTGATTTGTGATATTGGGCT
This sequence comes from Epinephelus fuscoguttatus, assembly GCF_011397635.1. Lineage (NCBI taxonomy): Eukaryota > Metazoa > Chordata > Actinopteri > Perciformes > Serranidae > Epinephelus > Epinephelus fuscoguttatus. The sequence continues at coordinate 4,407,012 of NC_064758.1, read as the reverse complement.
TTATAAATAAAACTGATTGATTGATTGATTGACTCTACCCTATCAAATGCCTTTTCAAGCAAGTTCAGGAAGTTCAGCCAAATGTTTTGAGTAAATTATATTGAAAAGTATACGCGTATTAAAAAACAACTGACGTCCCTTTATAAAACCATTTTGCTCTTCGGATATGAGGAGGCACATTCTCTAAGCGGGATGCAATTACTTTAGCCAACACCTTTACATCAGCATTAAGTAGAGATAATGGTCTGTAGGAACCACAGGAGGTTGGTCCTTTGTCCCTTTTGAGAAGGAGAGCAATAGTGGCTTGTGTCAAAGTTGGTGGTAATCAACCACTTTCTATGGATTCACTGAATACGAATAAAAGTAGCGGTACCAATTTACCAATAAATGTTTTGAAAAGTTCAATCGTAAACCCGTCAGGGCCTGGGGCTTTGTTAGACTGCATAGCTTTAATTGCATTTGATACTTCTTCAAGGGAGAGAGGGGAGTCCAGATGCCTGGCAGTATTAGTATCAATGACAGGATTCAAAAGGTTCTGAAGAAATTCATTCATTTTAGTGTTGTCTGTAGGAAATTCAGATTAGGGATGCACCGAAATGAAAATTTGTGGCCGAAGCCGAATAATATTAAACACTTGGCTGAATACCTAGTACCGAATACCAAATATCGTTGTTTAGTTTTTCATTAGTTTTTGCAGATGAACCCCCTCCAGATTAGTGTTGTCACGGTACCAAAATTGGATCCCACTGTACGATACCAATGAAAATATCATGGTTCTGAGTAGTATCACGATACCACAGCAAAAATGAGGCAGATGTGCCTTTTGTCATTTATAAAAAGATAAATCACTTTTCTATAATACATCAATGATATTTCAATGGAATAAATTACTTATTGACTTATTCATACTTCAATAACAGCATCAATAAGTGATTAACATAGGGGGGATCAAAATAAAATAAATAAATACAATACCTCCTCCCCTTCATAAGTAAAGAACAGTCCCTAAAGTGCGGTGAAGTTTGTGGGCCGGCTCGTTTCTCCTCTGACACGTCACATACCTGTGTTAGGCTGGCTCGGCTGTTCAGGTACTTCTGGGCAGTCCACACGCCAAGAAGAGGATATTATGGGAGCCGACTTATCCTTCACCAGTAAGCTGATGGCCGCCGTATTTGACAGGAATACATTACCGTCTGTGTCTGTGACCCCCGTTCAACCCACAATCGGTGGGATTCGCCTTTCGTTTCTGCTGCTGGTTGAAATCTGTAGGCTGCTCGCACAGCATGCTGAATAATTTAAGCCTATTTTGCTCGCTCAAAACTATTTTTTGTCGCAAACATGAGTGTGGTGACGGGCGGATCGCCACACTGCTGACATTTTACTCGGCCTGTCAGGGCATGCTATTTGACTGCGTTATCAAAACACGCCGCTATTATTTGGCCTTGCTTTTAACTTATTCCACTGAATACCGAATGTGTGTTTTTTTTGCAATATTCGGCCGAATATATTCGGCAGAAGTTAGTTCACTGAGCCTAGCATTAATCTTTTTATTAGAAAGAGCAGATTAAGAAATAATTTGACCTCTCAGGTAACATTTAAGTGTCTCTCATAGCAATGAATATGAAGAGGAGTCATTTTGATTGAAAGACAAGAACTCATCAATAGAATTTGAAATCAGTTCGCAAAATTCTTTGTCTGCCAAAAGAAGAGAGTTAAATCCTCTTTGATAAAGCTTATAGTTAGGGCTGGCTCAGGCTTGTCCTGTACCAGCCCTTAGTTAGGCTGACTTAGGCCTAGTCTGCCGGAGGACCCCCTATAATACACCGGGCCCCTTTTTCTCTCTCTCTCTCTCTCTCTCTCTCTCTCTCTCTCTCTCTCACTCTCTCTCATTCTATTACTGCATCTAGCTAACTCGGCCATTCTGGATGTCACTAACTCGGCTTCTTCTCCGGAGCCTTTGTGCTCCACTGTCTCTCAGATTAACTCATACCGCAGCAGTGCCTGGACAGCGTGACGTGTGTGGTTGTGCTGCTGCCGTGGTCCCGCCAGATGCCTCCTGCTGCTGCTGCCATCATTAGTCATTAGTCATACTTCTTCTGTTATTATACACATATGATTATTGTCACACATGTATACTGCCAGGTATTAATACATACTTTCAACATATTGTACCGCAGTAGCCAGAACTATAGCTATAATATTATTACTTTCAATAATGTTGTTGTAAGTTACTGTCATTACCTCCCTCTCCCTCTCTCCCTCTCTCTCTCTCTCTCTCTCTAATTATCTTTATTGGCATGACTGTAGATTAACAATATTGCCAAAGACATTAAAAATTTACAAATAAAGTACAATAATAAAAGTAAGTCAGAAAACTATAAAAAAAAAAAATATATATATATATATTTATATTTATATATATATAAATATATGTTATATAATACAAAATACACCAATCTACAATACAATCTCTCTCTCTCTCATTGTGTCATATGGATTACTGTTAATTTATTATGCTGATTGCTGATCTGTTCTGTACAACATCTATTGCACGTCTGTCCGTCCTGGAAGAGGGATCCCTCCTCAGTTGCTCTTCCTGAGGTTTCTACCGTTTTTTTTTCCCCCGTTAAAGGGTTTTTTTGGGGAGTTTTTCCTTATCCGCTGTGAGGGTCTTAAGGACAGAGGGATGTCGTATGCTGTAAAGCCCTGTGAGGCAAATTGTGATTTGTGATATTGGGCTTTATAAATAAAATTGATTGATTGATTGATTGATTGATTGAAATCTCCAAAGTGGTGGGCTACGTTTGTAGGTAGAAAGTTGAATATCTAATAACGGTGAATGGTCAGATATTACAATACCTAAATAGTCAGAAGAATTTACACATGAATTAAGAGTACTGTCAATAAAGAAGTAATCAATCCTAGAATATGAATGGTGCACCTGGGAGAAAAAAGAAAAATTTTTAATAGAGGGGTTACGAGATCTCCACGGATCAATAAGACCATTCCATTTCATAAAATCAGAGAATGTTTTAGACATAGCAGATTGAGTCAGATTACGAGGATTAGACCGATCCAAGATTGGGTCAAAAACAAAATTTAGATCCCCTCCGAGGATCAGCAGGTGAGTATTCAAGAAGGGGATGTTACTCAGCAATCTGTTAGCGAATTCAACATCAAAGAAGTTCAGGGCATATACATTTACCAACAAAACCTTTTTTTTTTGCATTAGGGTACCAGCAACTATGAGGTATCTACCATTCCTATCAGCGATAACATCAGTGGATGAGAACTGAACTTTTTTGTTAATTAAAATGGTAACCCCTCTAGCTTTTGAATTAAAGTTTGAGTGGAAGACTTGACTTACCCAAGGGCAATGTAACCTATGGTGATCTTTAATGCGAAGGTGAGTCTCCTGTAAAAATACTATATCAGAGTTTAAACGTTTCAAGTGTGTAAAAACCTTAGATCTCTTAACAGGATTACCCATACCTCTGATATTCCAACTAATAAATCTGAGATGTGTGCCTGACCCAGCACTGCTGGGATCTATATTGCCATTAACCATTTACATTTATAAAAAAAAAAAAAAAAAAAAAATGCAAATGGTCACAGAGAGCCAAGGCGGGACACTCTCCCCCCAACATACCCCTAAACACAAATACACCCAAAGTCCCCATATAACCACAGAACAAAGGAGACAGCAGTGTTTCCCACAATAACCAAAAGTGTTTGAACAACACGGAGACTACGCAGAACAAACAAAAGTAAGAGAGAAAAAAAAACTCCCGCCGACTTCACACTATTTAACAGTATGCGCGCAATGATATACACGTTATATTACATTACAAATTATTGTTTCATCAAAAGGTGAACATACCAAAAAAACAACAAGATGACCGCCTTAATAACACAAATCAAATTTCCACATAGGTCAGATGGATACAGTAAAGCACATGAAAATACCAATTAACAAATAACAGTAGGCCCTAAGTACTGTACAGATAGATGCAGAGAGCATAAAATGAGGTAGTGTTGATCTGATCTGAAGTACAAAAATACAAAATATGGTATAGCCTTGTTATATAACAGTATCCAGTAAGATTGCGGGAAAAAATTGCCTGCTATAAACAAACAATAGTGACACTAACCTAGTTAGTGCAACAAACCAGAAAACCACCTAATACTGCACAGGTAGAGAATTAAGGCTAGTGAGTCCACAAACTCTAAGCAATAATAGAACACAGATCTGAAAAGCTATTGGACCTCACCCAGAAATCAAGGTTTTGACATAGTCGCTGGCTTCCTCCGCTGAAACAAAGTCCTTCTCAACACCGTTGTATGTGATGCGAAGTTGCACTGGATGAATCAGACCATACTGAGCACCGTCAATGCCACGACGTTGGTGCCTGACCTCGTTGAATGCAGCTCGAGCCTGACCTATCTTGGCAGTGTGGTCAGGGAAGACTGAGATGGTCAGGCCTCTGACTTTAATCTGTCGGAGCTCTCTAGCGCGGCGCAAAATGTCAACACAGTCACTGTGATAATGAAATCTGCACACAATGGCTCGTGGATGATCACTGGGCTTGGGTTTGGGTTGGAGGGTCCGGTGAGACCGGTCCAAAAGCAGTTCCTTTACCAGATCAAACGCTTCCTTCAGTAAGGCGGCTACAGCAGCAGTGGTGCAGGTGTCAGGACCCTCCGGTACTCCCACTGTCCTAATGTTGTTACGCCGCGATCTGGACTCCAAGTCTTCACATTTATTTTCCAGCTTGGCTACGTTAGCTGTGAGGCACTTGATAGTAGTTTTCATTACGGCGATGTCATCGGAGCACTCGGTGAGTGCGTGCTCCATCTCTCCGACCGTACCTTTTAGCATGGACATGGTAGCATCGGTAGCAGCTTTATCATTAGCCAGCTGTGTCTTCACTGCTTGCAGGTCGAGCTTGATAGTAGACAGAGCATCCCCAAGAGTATCCTGGAGTTCCTTTTTAAAAATATTAGCAATATCTTTCCTCAGCGAGGCCAACAACTCGAGCTTGAGGGCAGCGGTTTCAGGGTTAGCGTGCGTCAAGGCGGCCTCTGCAGGAGCCAACGGCTCACTCGAGGATGTGGTCGTGGTTTGTAGACCAGGCCTCAGTTGTGTCTGAATGGTATTGCGAGTCTTAGAGTTCTTTCCAGACATTTTACGCAGTCCAGAGTTAAACTTCCCAACAAAAAGTACTGCAGAGTAAGACAAGACTAAATATGTGACCAAAAAGCGCAGATGAAATACAATTTTAAACGAAATCGGCAGGAGCTTCTAAACCTACGTCCCACTCCATTAAAGCTCAGCAGCGCCCCCTCCAGTGTAGTTTTTTAATCCAGAAAACTTGTTGGGGGATTGGAGGATTTTTACATACACTTGAAGTGCACAGAACCCACATTTTGAAAATGTAATACAACTCCGCTAATGCTAATCCGTTTTTTTTCCTATTCCAAATTAGCGTTATTATATCAGCCTTTAAACATCCACTACTGGTCGACCCCTAATTTAAAGTGGTTGCCATGGTGGGATTTTGTTCATAATCTTTTAAATAAATCAAGACTTGATTAAAAAAAAACAAAACAAAAAAAAAAAACATAATTACAGTGAACACTTCTCTGGCAGCCTTCATAGGGTTGTTCAGTGAGGGATTTATTATTTATTCTGCCTACAAACTTGCATTTATGTAGAGATTTATATTCATGTGAAGCATTGTAGCAGAGATAAAAATGAAAGACATTTATTGGATGACCACATAAATATGTGATGACAAGATAAATTCATACTGAAACCATCTTCATCGTGATTTTCAGTCTTTGTAATAAGAAAAACCCATATTTGATGTAGTGTTGTGTCATTCGCGAATGAATTGTTCAAAAGAACGAATATATTGAGTGAACGTACTGAACTGAATCACTTCTGAAACTGATTCGTTTATTTCTCAGCTCAGTTGAGCTCTGTGCGAACGATGAATCACTCGTGAGTCACAAGGCAACCAGGGTGCAGGGAGGGACTGCCTACCGCGTGACGCATCACTTGGTGAACAAATCACTCGGAGAACGAATCACTCGGAGAACAAATCACTCCGTGAACGACGTAACCCCGATCCTTGAGTGATTCAAATCATTTCTTCTCAGCGACACACTTTCATAGGGACTGTTTTCTCCGAGCTAACGGCTAATGTAGTCAGGAGTCAAGCCACTGAACACAATCACACACCTCCCCATTGTTTTAACAGACTTAGTTTCCAGATAAACAAACTTAAAATGTTAGGCTGGCCAGTAATAAGACTCAGCACTCCCGGAAGCCGTGAACTGAACTGAATTGAATCATGAATTGTTCAGCGAGTCAGACTACGCAGTACACAGTCAGGGCTCCTCCCACCAAGCTCTGAACGATTCGGAGAACGAATCTATTCAATGAATCTTTTTAATGAACTGATTCTAGTGATTCAGTAACATCTAAAGAACTGCTTTGCCCATCACTAATTTGATCTTGGTAATGCAGGTTGAACATATTAAAAACGGAATTTCCGCCCTTGACACAGAGGACTGTAAAGCACGGAGCTCTCACTTCAAAAACTATGTTTTTTACGACTGTAACTTAAACGTCACCCCAATTTCAATGAGTGACTCCCTGCACTACTGTCTAGCTAAGAAACATTACAAAACAGGTGTAACTCTCAGCAATACTTAACGTTACCTTCTGAAGACACTCAATCACTTTGCTCATGTAGTCCTTCTGACAGTCATATGGAGGAAAGGGGAAATTCACTGTCACTCCGTTCAGAGTTAGTGAAGGCATTATTGTCTCCTAGCTTCGACCAGCAGCAGCAGCAGCATTCGTCACCTAACTAACGTTACCGTTGTGCTAAATATGACGCACTTTATAAAAACTCCTCGTAGCTTCGGTAAACTGTCAAACAATTTTAAGTTGTCTAAATGCCGTAAAGCGAGCAGTTACTACTGCTTGCTTTGGTCGCAGTAACTGCACAATGACTAAGACCTGTCCAACTCTCGAAACATGCCTGATCTTGCCGCCACCTTTCCGATTCCAGTCCAGTGCTCATGCGCATTCTTCTTCTTCTTCTTCTTCTTCTTCTTCTTCGGATTTTACGGCGGTTGGCATCCATCACTCTGGTGCATTACCGCCCCCCATCATTACGGATTTTTGGCTCTGCTCAACCCATATACAAGCATACACACCTATACAACAAACCTACTTCACTGACTCTCACTCCTCATCCTGACTCCTCAAATCCTATTAAACAACCCCGTACTCCTTAAAAATTCTAATAGCATCCTTTGCTGAGACCTGTCACTCATGTCCAACAATCCTTTTAGTGATATTTCCTTTACTCCTGCATCCACCAGCCCCCTCCTCATCATCTCCCTCTGTGTTTCATACCTCCTGCACCTCAGAATTACATGCTCTACTGATTCCTCCTCCTGACACTCCTCACACAAACCAGTTATGCTTCCCTATTATTTTTAACGTTTTGTTTAAGGCACTGTGTCCGATCCTTAGTCTTGTTATCACAATCTCCTCTCTCCTGCCTTTGCCAGCAATCCTTGAAGGTCTAACATTTTGTTGGATTTGATACAGGTGTCTTCCTCTGCTCTCTCTGTCCCACATGCTCTGCCATTTCTGATTAATTTTTCCCTTAATTACACTTTTCATTTCTGCCTTACTAATGCTTACTTGCATTTCAACCCTATTTGCTCTCAGTGCCCTTTTTGCCAACTTGTCTACCTTCTCATTTCCTTGCAGCCCTACATGTGCTGGCAACCAAAAAATGTGACCTGCCTCCTCTTTCTGTGTATTCTTGTGACTGTGTGCAGAACCTAATATAGAATGTCCTGCCTGCTGTTGGAGTGAAATGATGTGATACTTTGAAGAACTGATGCAGAATCTGAGCATATTACCGTCTTCTTTTGCTCATGCGCATTGTAATGACTTCTTCTTCTTCTTCTTCTTCTCGATTTCCGGCAGTTTTGACGCTACTTGGCGTATCACTGCCCTCCACTGGACAGAGTCTATTTAAATCTTCATATACAGCCCTGCTTCACGCAGGAACTGTAAGGCTGCTTTTGTTATCATCTGGTGGTTCTCACTCTGGCCAAAAATAGCTTTAATAGAAAATGTCTCCACACCCAGTTCTGCCAGCTTCTTATAGAAAGACCTCCTTTCTATTCTATACACCTGACATTCCATAAAAACATGTTTAATTGTTTCTGATCGCCCACATTCACATAGTCCATCAGGATGCTACCCCATAATATGCAGATAATGATTTAATCCACAATGCCCAAGCCTCAGTCTGCAGATTTTAACAGATTCACTTCGAGTTCCAGAGCTATAACTCATTTTTCTAACCAAAGGCTGTAAAGAAAAATAATACCTTCCTTTAGTCTCCTTTTCCCACAGCTCCTGCCTTTCTTTTTCCACACCCTCTTTGATTTTCTCCCTCAGTTCCACTCTTCCTGGAAATATATTCAAGTCTACTACTTCTTTCTGCAGGGTTGCCTTTGCTATAGAATCGGTGATTTCATTTCCCTCAACTCCAGCATGTCCAGGAACCCAACAAAACATGACTTCACACCCATTCTTTTCTACTCGAAACAATACATACAATAATTTTTTAACAAGATCCGGCCGAGCTTTCGATATACCTCCTCTTATAGCCATTAGAGCTGCTGCTGAGTCCGAGCAAATCAGAACTGATTTTGGTCTTTCTTCCTCAGTCCACCTCAGAGCCCAGAGAATTGCCAGTAATTCTGCAGTAAAAATAGAACTTCCATCTGAGATACGCTGATCAAACTTGAGTCTTAACTGATCTACGTACACCCCAAATCCTGCTTTCCCACTCTCTGGATCCTTAGAACCATCTGTGTATATTATCAGCTTCTCCTCCCTGACTGAGTTGAGATATTCTTGTATTATGTTCACTTCTTTCTTGTCTTGAAGAAAGCACAGCTTGATGTTTAAGTCCTGCATTACCCACGGTGGTATTGATACCCAGCTTGTTTGTTCCACTATGCCACCCTGTTCCATGCCCAGTTTCCTTGCCCACTTATTCATTCTGGCAATATATGGCTCATGCCTGCCTTCTTCCACCTCTTGTAACAGACACCTAGCTGGGAAGGTTTGAGCACTCCTACTAATTTTTATCCAGTACTGTAATCCTAACTTAATGCGCCTTAACCATAGGGGCATTTCTCCCATTTCAATAACTAGTGCAGGGATTGGGGAGGTTCTAAAGGCTCCACAGCAGAGTCTCAGGGCCTTTGCCTGTATGACGTCCAACCTAGCCAGCACAGTTTTTGAGGCAGCACCATACACATAGCACCCATAATCAAGAGCTGATGTACAGTGGTGGAAAAAAGTTTTCGGACACCCTTAAAATTTTACACAATCTCAAATATTATCATGAAATATTTGTGGAAAAATCTTTTTTGTGTTTCAAAAGGTGTGGCTGCATTAGACAGATACAAACAAATACAAATTATATTTTTTTGTTTATTGTTTACAAGAAAAACTAACAAAATTAAATTCTTGACAGTTTCAATATGTCAGTTCTCAACATTGTCGGTATCAAAGTCAACAAATAACAGAGAATGTGTTCAAAACTGAACAAAAAATAAATAAACCATCACATCATCAAATTAATATTTAGTAGTCCTGGCACTGGCATGTTCCCCACGAGCCTTTCACACTGTTGAGGGGTAATCTTGTCCCATTCTTCTTGAATTACTGCTTTTAATTCTTCTAAATTCTTTGGTTTATGCTTTGAAACAGACCTTTTGATAATCCACCACAGATTTTCAATGAGGCTCATGGCCGGGGATTGAGCTGGCCACTCTAAGACCTGGATACTGTGCTCCTGCAGCCAAGTTCTACTGGCCTTGGATGTGTGGCAAGGGGCATTATCTTGTTGAAACATCCAGTTTTTACCTCGACGGAACAGTGCACGCACAGAAAGGAGCATGTGGGTTTCACAATACTTGGTAGAGTTCAACGTGCCATCACAGACAGTGAGATGACCAACACCAGCAGCACTCATGCATCCCCAAACCATGATACTGCCTCCACCATGCTTGACAGTAGGTACTGTACATGCTGAGATAATGCTTCGCCTGGTCTTCTGTGTACCCTCACATTAGTAGGAGGAAGATAAAGCTGGAAACTGGACTCATCTGACCACAAAATCTTCTTCCAATTCCTGGCTGTCCAGTTCTTGTGCGCCTGGGCCCAACAACGCCGAGCTAACCTCTGTCTCTCATTGATCAGGGGCTTCTTGACAGCCTTGTAGGACCTTAAGCCATGATCTAAAAGTCGGCCACGTACAGTGCGGGTGGAACACTGGACACCAGTTTGGTTTGACCACTGCTGCTGAAGCTCCTGTGATGTCATTTGGCGCTTCTGCCTGCACATGCGGATCAGGATGCGGTCATTTCTTGCTGAAGAAACCCTTGGACACCCAGATCTTGGTTTGTCTTCCAAGCTGTTGGTTCGTCTGTATTTCTGCAGAGTGTATCCAACTGCTGAAGAACTGCATCTGCACTTCCTGGCTATCTGGCGGCAGCTGTACCCTTCCTGGCTGAGAATCTTTATCTTCAGGCGTGTTTCCTGTGTTAGGTTCCTTGTTTTAGCCATTTTTGTGTCTGAAGAACTTTCAAATGCGCTGGCTTTATGTAGACACGAAGCTTGGCAACAAAAATTGTGTCTTATAATAAAAAGAACGACCTTCATCACTGGTACCAAAATGGCCCAATACTCAAAATTTCTTATGTATTTTTATGGAACCAATCAATTTTAAGTTTTTAATGGCTTTTTTAGGATTTTTAGGGTGTCCGAAAACTTTTTTCCACCACTGTAATCATGGCCTGGTAAATTAGTCGCAATGTTTCCCTGACTGCTCCCCACTCACACCCAGCCAGACTTCTTAAGATGTTAATGATTTTTTTCACATTTCTCCACTGTTTTACCTATGTGCACAACCCATGACATGCGCTCCTGAAACCAAACACCCAAAAATTTAAAAACCTTCACCTTTTTCAGTTGTAGCCCACATAAGTTCAGCCCTAAATTCGGTAACTTTCTTTAAAAACCAAAAATCATATATTTAGTTTTGGACACTGAAATCCTAAAACCCCATGTATTCCCCCATTCCTCTACAGTCTGTAGTGCCTTTTGAACCTGTTTCAAAATAAATTCCACATTTCGTCCTCTTTTCCAAATGGCCCCATCTTTAGTAAACAAGACAGCCCAAATCCTCTTCCTATATTATCAAAAATGTCATTTATCATCATGTTAAACAACATTGGTGATATTACACTTCCCTGTGGTGTACCGTTCTCTATTTCTACTACCTTAGAGCTGACCGCACCTACCCGGACTTGTATAGTTCTTTTCCTTAAAAAATCTTGGATCCAGTTAAACATTCATCCCCTAATTCCAAGATCATAAATTTTAATCAGTAATCCCTCCTTCCACAGACTGTCATAAGCTTTCTCGATATCCAGGAATACACCCACCACCACCTCTTTATTATTAAACGCCTTTTTAATATCTTGATCCAGCAGTGTAACTGACTCCATTGTGGATTGTCCATTTCTGAACCCATTCTGGACATTAACAAAGAGCTCTCGTTTCCAATACATGCACTGGGCTATTGGTAACCATCCTCTCCATTATTTTACAGAGCACTGCTGTAAGTGCTATAGACCGACATGAGCCAGGGTTAGACGCCTTCTTGCCTGGCTTCAAGATCAGAACCACTACTGCATGTTTCCATTCCTTCGGCAAGCACCCCTACTCCCACACAGTGTTTAACAAAGCAAGGATTTCCTCCAACACTATGTCATCCAGGTGTTTAAACAGCTCATAAGATAGTCTGTCTCGCCCTGGGTGGTGTTTGCCCCTGCCATAATAGTGTCCCTCAATTCCTTCATAGAAAAGAATAAATTAATTGGCTCATCATTTTCTATACTCCTTTCCAGCTGGTTGCAGCGAGCACCCCACCCCAGGAGAATTCATGTAAAATGGAGGTTAAACCATGAACATAAAACTACAGATCACCTATAAAGCATTTTAAAAAATGAATCTATCATAATTAAAACAACTACAGACTGAAAACAAACTGATATATGGGTCTGATCACTTTTTTTATGAATTGACATTATTCCAGACAGGATGTAAGTATGTCTGTGACTTCCTTGTTGTTCTCAAGGCTATTCAAGAGAAGGCTGAGAAACGGGGTCAAACATGGGGGGACTGCACATGCGCAGTGTAACTTGCGCTGCGATGCTGGAGGATGACAGCAGGGGCGCTAGATAAAAAGCGCAGGATCCAGTCAGGCGATCAAGTAGTGCGCTTGGTGCAGTCTGTTTGGACTTTTGGACGGCAGCTGCATGAACTTGTCGGAATTGCATCTCTGTCATTCTCACCCACAGCGCAGGCCACCAGTGACAGTCCAATAATAAGCTGTGAAAATGACATGCATGCACATCCCCTTTATTCCCGCGGTCTCACGCCATCTACTGAGCCTTTGAGGAAGTCCAGACCAGATTTTACTGCGCATGTGCAATCCCCCCATGTTTGACCCCGTGCCTCAGCCTTCTCTTGAATAGCCTTGTACGGACTGAAGGCTGCTGGAAACTGTCCAACTTCACCGCAGCTTTTTGTCACCGCCCCCTGCTGCAGCCGCCTCCTCTCCTCTTCTTTCCAGGCGAGGCGCAGTTCATCTGGAACGAGCCTAATAACATCCACCGTTGCATAATTACATAGCCCAATATAAGTGCAGTTGGATTCTCTCAGCATCGCAGTTGTCTTTTCGTAAGTCCTTATGAATTCTCCTTCACATCTTCCCTTGACCTCATGACATTTTCCATCGAGGTCAAGGAAAAGTGGTTAGGAAAAGATGATAGGAGGGACTTTTCGACCGTAGCCATGGTATGTAGCGTGTGAAATAGTGTGTGGTGAATGTGCTAGGTAGGTTAGTATCGGCACAGTCACTACCTGGAGATTGCATAAACAGAGTCTAGATTTTTTGAAGGTGGCAGTGCTGTTTGGGCTGAGAAAGCCAGATGTAAGTAAGGTAAAGAAGGTTGTTGGGTCGGTGTGGGGAGCAGTGAGACCTGGCATTAGGGGAGTGTCTCAGGGACACCAGAGATCACTGTCTAGCCTCCTGGAGGTGTCGTGGGACCAACTAGACGAAACACTGGTGAAAGGAGGTTCCCACCTGATGACCCCAAAGACATGCTAGTTATCACTGCTCACTGGTCTGTATAGTTAAGCCTTGCCATAATAGCTTATCATAGGGCTTAGGAGGTTATTCATTGAGTGCTGATCCTTTCTCTAGAGCACAAACTTCTTGTGTTTATTTGAATGAAGTACTTGTAAATTTGACATAGAAAAAGCACACCTGATTGTTTTTAACCCCATCTTCATATGGACTGGAGTAGCTGTTTATCATTTTACTCCTCATGAATTTCCAACAATCACTGGGTTCATGGATGGTAGTTATTTGTAGAGCTCAAACCACATTTCTTTTCTGCTATTAACCGCATCGTGTCTGTGGCACTGAGCACTGCAAAATGTCAAAGACTGAAAGTTAGCATCACAAGGGTCGAATCACCGAACATTTACCTTTAATTCACCATTGAGAAACATTCTAACTGCTGTTTCAAGAAGTTGTCATCCACACATTAAAACTACACAATTTAACAACTACATAATTTATTCTGTCATAGTGAAATACAATAATCATGAAATCCAGTAGGTGGGTGTTAGCAGGGCCTACTCCTCTCCAGCAGGGGTGAGAACAATGTTGTTTGTGTCGTAGTAGTTCTCGTTGATGAGAGGAAGTCCCTCCTCCTCTCTCTGCTTGATCAAACGCTCAGCCTCCCTTCTTGCCCACTGACGCATGCTGGAATGAACACACACACACAGACAGAGAGCAAGAGAGAGAGAGAGAGAGGGAGGGAGAAAGAAAAACTTTTGATAATGAACATTCATAATAACAAACCCCAGCTTGACTGGCGGGTGGGTGGCAACTTGGAACAGAAAACCACAACAAAAGATTGAAAGCATAAAAAAGAAGCAACAATCAAAGGATAAAAGGCATCTGCAGGTAATGTGTATTAAAAATGAGTCCTCTGATAAAAAAACGTGACTTAGCAGAACCGTCACCATGGCATGAGACACATCATCTTCTCCCTGAAAATGAACAGATGAGGAACTGAGAACTCACCCATGGTCTGGCAAATAGTGGATAAATGTTCCTCCGATAACTAGAGCCACTGAGATGCCAAAGAAGAATCCCACCCTCATGTTCCACTCATCCACCACAGGGTCACTCGAGAAGCCATGGTAATCTGGATTCTAAATATCACACAAGAGAAGCATCAGATACAGTCCAGACCTTCACCTGGCTTTACCAACATGTGTTCATTCTTTATGCCACCTTAGATCGAGACAGGACTTCAAGGATTTTTTCAGGCTCAGGCAAAATTAACTATCAACCTGGTTTGAAACAGCGGCATACATTTTCACTATTCAATATCACTTGTGACACAGAGAGAGAGAGACAGAGAGAGAGACAGAGAAACTTTTGATACTAAACATTCATAATAACAAACCCTAGCTTGACTGGCGGGTGGGTGGCAACTCGGAACTGAAAACCACCACAAAAGATTGAAAGCATAAAAAAAGACGCTACAATCAAGGGAAAAAGGCAACAGTGTGCCTCTCTGCCACTTTTATGTTATATCCACATATAGATGTTCCAAGCTCGTCAGTCTTCAAAGATTTTGAACCTAAACTAGCTAATGTAAATCGTTTTGTCTTGTTACTTGATTAAACAGAGACCTGATATTGGACAACATCAACATACATATTACCCTGCAATCATCATTACATTTCTGTATATGACACAACTACAGGAAAAGGAAAATAAGAAATGTTTAGTTTAACTAAACAGTTTTTTATAGTTGAATAATTTTTTTGACAGTTAATGTAGAATAAGCATATCATTTTGTAATAGACTAATACTAGTTTTCAAAAACAGAAAACCACGATGGACATGGGTTAAGGCCCTGACACACCAAGTCGACGGTTGGCCGTCAGTGAGCGTCTGTCGCCCTAGTTTTTGCGGTGTGCCATTGGGGCTTTTTGGCCAATTGAGCATGTTGAATCAGCGGCGGAGCTTGTCGGTGAGAGAGATCACTCTGATTGACTGTTCAGGTTTTATTTCCTCGCCCCTGTAGCGAGTGAATCTGCCTGTAGTGAAACCAGGGCTAACCGGTGCTTCCTCCTCAGGCTCCACTTCACTCAGCTGCCCGACAGATCCGCTGCTTCTTCCCACTTTAACCTGAATAACAAACCAGGAGTGGCTAGCAGAGCATTAGCCACAGCATGACTGGAGGGAAGCACAGCCAGTTAGCCTCTGCTAGTCTCCGAGTTAGCCACCTTTCCAGGTGGCAACTGGGCCCCTCCACCCCACAGGCCATGGTGCAACTGCATTGCCTGCGCTGTCTATATTTACACCCCTGGTGTCGCCACAGAGAAAGGACGACACACAAGTCATGGCTACCAACAGAGGAAAGAATATGTAGTTGCTGCACAACAGGAAAGGTAGGGACAGAAATACACTTCTTCTTAATTTGTGACAGATTTCATAAGAGTAGGATACTTAAAGAAATTTGATTTGTTAATCAAGAACTTCACAGAGCTAGATGACAGTGAAAAGCAACAGATTCCACTGGGAGAGGGACATGCAGCACACTTTGCTGTACGATATGTGACTGCATGCCCAAAACTGACACACATCACTGAAATACAGCGTTGGGGTAATATATTATATTTTAGCAGTAACCTAAGTAATATAATGCGTTACCAACAGGATTTCTGGTAATATGATCACATATACAATGTCACGTAACGCGTAACCACCTGAAATAAACTGTTAATGTTTTTTTTTTATTCATCCACACCACTCTAGACGTGAGTTCGTGTACAAAAATCTCTAAATGTTTGGAGTGGGCAATTTTTTTCGTGTATACGTGTACACGGGTTTCACCGCTGGGTGGTACTATTGCATTATACCAGTAAAGCCACAGTTATTTGAATACCAACCGAATGGGCCATTTCACCAACATGCCGTTTTAATAGAACGGAGCACGTAGGCTACTGACCTGTTGCCGAACCCGGTCTCACACCATTTCTTGTCATATTCACAGTTTTTACCTGCCAGCCCTTAAATGGTTTCGGTGTCCTGGGAGATACAGACATTTGGCAGGCGGTGTTACGTAGTAGATGTCGTGGGAAGTAAAGCGGCGTATAGAGTGTACGGATGGAATGCACCATGAAATTAGTACAGTTCATGCTACGGGTGGTTGCAGTCTGTTTACAGTATTTAGATAGGCTCTAGTTACAGCATAGTCTCTGTGAGAAGGCCCTGTGTTATGTTATGTTATGTTTTCCTGCTGTAGAGGATAAATAAATCTGCTTCTGCACGGACGTCAGTTCTGCATCCTCATTCTTCAAGCAGAGTTGGTCCAGACTCCTAGAGCTAGTTACCAGCAACCAGCCAAATTGTAAAGATAATCCACACAAAACCAGTGTCTCCCAACTATGGTTTGGAGCACCAGACTGGAGAACGTAACACAGTCTATCACAGTTAGTCAACAATTAGTATCACCCCCCCCCCCAAAAAAAAAACAAAAAACATTTTCGTGTACTAATTTTTCATAACCGTTTATGATCTCAAACACGTGTACATGTGTAATATATGCTTCTTCCCACAGATGTGTGAAGCTTTAATCCCGTTAATCTCGTCAGTAGTAAACGAGCCGCGGCTCTAAATTATGAACAACCGTAGTATTGAGAAGCTCTGCCATTACCTGCTCTTTTATAACTGTTAGCTTGCTTTTTGACATTTGGGTGTAATTTATTATCGTGCTTCAGCGTTTGCTCCTGCTGTTTGTGCGGCCTGGCTGCTGCGCCACTTTTACGCACATACACACAGACACACAAACACGGAGTAGAGATGCCGTGGTGGAGACAGAGAGGTGAAGATAACGCGAGTTGATGACAACTACAGTTACTGTGAGTGCAATAAAACCTGCTGAGGAAAAAGCCAATACTTTATCAACACACCTGATCAGCAACATGTAAACATGTAGGAAAGTGATATTTCAATCTGCTCTGTCAGTAGTATCTCATCCACCACCGCCAATACTATGTTATAAACATGCACAGAGTGCTTTCCAGCTGACAGCAAATTGTTACTAAATAGCTTACCAACAACAACTGTTTATGTTTAACAGTTGAGCTTATCTTAAAACTTACCTATGGTCATGTGCAGGCCTGGAATTTCATCATTTTAGGGGCAAGGCCACTTGGCCTTTCGTGTTGTCAATTTTTTGAGGGCACAAAGGCCAAAAGCCAGGGCAGCAAGGCCATAAGATAAAACAATGATTTTAAGTCCATGTTCATAATGAATTTAATTTTAGGACTAAGGGTGTATAACTATATGTGAAATGAAGAAATAAAACAAGCTCAAATAATAATAATGAGTATAATAAGTAATAATGTGATTTATTTAATAGCACTAATAAAACCAATGTGTTTTAAATATAGAACAACCAGATTCATGTATTTATAAGCAAACAATCTTAAATATTAGGCCTAAATATTTTTTGAGTGTACACGATAAACTGATTCACTGAACAAGACTGGCTTACAATTATTTTTGATGTGTTGTTAGATAGCTAACAAACAAACAAACAAACTACAGCAGGGCTATTCAATTAGGCTACTATTTCAACTGGGCCACATTTCAAAACCAGATCATGTTGACGGGTCACATTTTTAGCAGCGAGCAACAGATCCACTTTTTTTTTTTTTTGCATACACATATATTATATACACAGGCATGGCCCTCCTCAGCATTATGCAGAAACAGACTAAAAAAGAGCTGTCAATGCACAGAAGCATAATAAGGATACAACACTGATGATGTGTCTAAGCTGCACTGAAAGTGTATTTAGAACTAGATGATCTGGCCAAGCCAGTGACCTCCGGGAATAGGCCGGATGACGACCATGAAAGTATGGCGACTGCTGGAGAGACAGCCGACAACTGGAAAGACAGTAACCGGGGCAGTGAGGGCCAGCAACCCAAGCTGCAGCTCCCGTGAGGGTGCACCCACAAGTAAGCTACGGAGAACCCTACCTACTGAATCATACCCCCAGGGGTGCCCGAGAGGGGGGGAGGATGAGCACCCCAACAGGACGGAAAAACAGGCAACGACCCTTGCTAACGGAAAAACAACGATGAGTGCAGTCTGTCCATGTGGCAAAGTCTGCAAGAACCAGCGTGGTCTGAAGATCCACCAGACCAAAATGAAATGTTTGACAGGGAAGCAGGTGGTGCAACGCACAGGTCCAGTACCTGGTGAGACGCAGGAGGAGCCCGGCCGGGAGTCAACCCACAGTGCCCAGACCCTCCATGCTCCACAAGCCCCGCCCTGTGTCAAGCATTCCGAACATCGCCGGGTCATGTGGCCTGCTGCCAACAAGGAAAGAGAGTGGCTCCAGTCTGACGAAGATCTGGACCAAGTCTTTAAAGCTACTGCCAGGGGAGATGCAGACCAGAAATTGCGGACGATGTCTGCAATGATCATCAGCATTGGTGCTGAAAGGTTTGGCATAAAGGAGCATCAGCCAACCAGAGGCCTAGGGGAGCCAAACAGATGGGAGGTGAAGATCAGCCAGCTTCGGCAGGAGCTTAGACTGCTTGGGCGGCAGTTTAAGCAGGCAAGGGAGGAGGAGAAGGCTGGGCTGGCAGAGCTTCGAAACATCCTGAGGAAAAAAACTCACCACCCTCTGTCGAGCTGAGTGGCATAGGAGGAGGGGTAGGGAGAGAGCCAGGAAACGGGCAGCCTTCATCTCGAACCCCTTTGGCTTCACCAAGAAGATCCTCGGGCAAAGAAGAAGTGGCCAACTTGCCTGCACAGAAGAGGAGGTCAACAAGTATCTCAGTTCCACCTACAGTGACAGTGTAAGAGAGGAAGATCTTGGGCCATGCAGGACCTTGTTAACTCCACCAGAACCCACCTCGGCATTTAACACCAAGGAGCCAACTTTGAAAGAAGTTGAGGAGGTTGTCAAAGCAGCTAGATCCAACTCAGCACCAGGCCCCAGCGGAGTGCCATATGTTGTCTACAAGAGATGCCCCAGACTCTTGAAGCGACTATGGACGATCCTCAAAGTCATCTGGAGAAGGGGGGAGGTGGCACAGCAGTGGAGACACGCAGAAGGTGTCTGGATTCCAAAGGAGGAGAGCTCAAGTACCATCGAGCAGATCATCTCACTCCTCAGTGTCAAGGGCAAGATATTCTTTAGTATCGTTGCCCGGCGCGTGACGGAGTTCCTCCTGAGGAACAGTTATATCGATACCTCTGTGCAGAAGGTGGGAGTTCCAAAGGTTCCAGGTTGCATCGAGCATACAGGAGTCGTCACCCAGCTGATCCGGGAGGCACGGGAAGGCAAAGGAGACCTGGCAGTCCTTTGGCTCGACCTTGCCAATGCCTACGGGTCTATCCCACACAAGCTGGTGGAAACCTCGCTTGACTGATACCACGTTCCAGGACCTCATACTGGACTATTACAGCTGCTTCAGTTTGAGAGTCACTTCCGGAACAGAAACATCTGCATTTCATCGGCTTGAGAAGGGCATTATCACTGGATGCACCATTTCAGTGATATTGTTTGCCTTGGCCTGAATATGCTGGTGAAGTCAGCAGAGGTGGAGTGCAGAGGCCCACTCACCAACTCAGGTATGCGGCAGCCCCCCATCAGAGCATTTATGGATGATCTGACAGTGACTACAACATCAATCCCGGGCTGTAGATGGATCCTCCAAGGCCTTGAGCGTCTCATTAGCTGGGCCCGGATGAACTTCAAGCCAGCCAAGTCCAGGTCCCTGGTGGTGAAGAAGGGGAAGGTCACAGACCAGTTTCGCTTCTCACTAGGAGGCACCCAGACTCCATCTGTGGGAGAGAAGCCAGTTAAGAGCCTGGGCAAGATCTATGACTGCACCTTGAAGGACACTGCAGCACTCCAAGCAACATCAGAGGAGTTGGGAACCTGGCTAACAGCAGTGGATAAGTCAGGATTACCAGGCAAGTTTAAAGCCTGGATCTACCAACACGGCATCCTGCCATGACTTCTCTGGCCACTGCTTGTTTATGATGTGCCACTGACCACCGTGGAGTGCTTCGAGAGGAAGGTCAGCTGTTTCTTGTGGAAGTGGTTGGGCTTACCACAAAGCCTCAGCAGCATTGCCTTGTACGGGAGGAACAACAAGCTGAAACTGCCCTTCAGTAGTCTGACAGAGGAGTTTATGGTCACCCGAGCAAGAGAGGTGCTGCTGTATAGGGACTCCAGTGACGTCAAAGTCTCCTTGGCTGGCATAGAAGTAAGAACCGGCAGGAAGTGGAAGGCTCACGAGGCAGTCAACCAGGCTGAGTCCCACTTGCGACACAGTGAGCTGGTGGGAACAGTGGCGTCCGGACGGTCAGGTCTCGGGAGCAACCCAAGACCTCACTTCAACAAGGCCCAGGGAAAGGAAAGGCGTCAGCTGATCCAGGAAGAGATCCGAGCAGGGGTGGAGGAAGCCCGCTGCGCTAGGAGAGTAGGGATGCGGCAGCAGGGGGCGTGGACCGATGGGAGGAGGCAGCTGACTGGAAGATATCGTGGACAGAGCTGTGGCGATCTGAGCCACACCGGATCAAGTTCCTCATCCAGTCGGTGTACGATGTCCTCCCAAGCCCGTCCAACCTCTTCCGCTGGGGCCTGGCTGAGAATCCACTGTGCCCTCTCTGCCAGAGTGCTGGATTGCTGGAGCACATCCTGAGCTGCTGCCCAAGGGCGCTGGGGGACGGGCGCTACTGCTGGCGCCATGACCAAATGTTGCGGGCCATCGCAGAGGTCATCAGCGCAGGTATCTCCACCAGTAAACACCAACAACCAACAAGGTAGTCCATCGCCTTTGTTAGGGCTGGGGAGAAGCCACAGCAGTGCCGGAGTCAAGCAGGGGGGCTGCTGGCAACAGAGACTGGCAGCTGAAAGTCGACCTAGGGAGACAGCTCAAATTCCCGGAGAACATCGCAGTGACCACACTCAGGCCAGACATGGTCCTGGTGTCAGAAACAACTAGGCAAGTGGTCCTGCTGGAGTTGACTGTTCCCTGGGAAGACCGGATGGAGGAGGCCTTTGAAAGGAAGAGGGCTAAGTATGAGGAGCTGGCAGGTGAATGCCGAAGCAGAGGATGGAGGACCCGATGCAACCCCATCGAGGTCGGGTGCAGAGGATTCGTAGGCCAGTCTCTCATCAGAGCACTCAGGATTTTGGGAATATTAATATTCCTCCTGACATCACAATACTGAGTGAAGAAAGTCACGTTATCTCAGCATGAACACAGACATCAGTATCAATCATTCATCCTGCTCTCTGTCCCTCCTCTACTGAGGACACTCACTTTCTACAGGTCGCTGCCACAGGTAGCCTACATGTTCAGATAAAGTGTTAGCCTGCATACAGACATCTTTCATTTAGTTTGTCTTTAACAGTTTGCTGTTAGCACCGCGAGCGCGATGTGCTTGTGTCGACCGCGATCATAAATCATAATAGCGGTGAATGAGAGACTGTGGACAGAGCAGATTGAAATATTCTGCATGCTGATCACATGTATTGATAAAGTATTGGTTTGGCTGGCAGAGGTTTTATCGCACTTACTCACAGTAACAAGCGCAGTTGTCGTTAACGAGAGTAATCTTGAAGTTATATTCCCTTCATCTGCACCGCGGCCCCACCACTGCACAATGATGATACATGAAACCGAAACTTTGAAAAGTAACGCCGATAATGGCGGAGCTTACTATTATTACGGTATTGATTAAACTTGCCTTGGGTTGTTTAATACCGGGTCTCGGTGCCGATCCCTGCCCGGGCGTTTGATGAAGTCTCCTGGTTGGCCGGTGATAGATTGGTGTCAGACTGTCGTTACAGCCTGTCCGAGCGGTTCATGCCAGGCTGGAATCAAACCCACCACTGGTGATGTAGCTACGCATCATCTCATTTGATGTTGCTCAATAAGAGTCCAGAATGTCATCGCATTATTTTTCTCACAAGACACAGGTGTCAAAGTTGTGTTGACAGGAAAGAGACAGAGGAGAAAACTGCAAAATCACGTGGGGCAGTGCGGGCTGGGCATCAAGGCCACTGTGGCCTTAGGGCAGATATTTTTTTCAAGGGCAAAGGGCCAAATGAGGAGGCCACAAGAGCCATGGCCCTTGTGGCCCTTGTGAAATTCCTGCCCTGGTCATGTGACCAGCAGGCAGTGAATCTCCTCAGCAGCAGAGGGAGGAGCGGAGAGGACAGAAGGACTGATACTGACTGATGTCTGTGTTCTTTATTCTTTCTACACGTCACTCAGTATTGTGATGTCAGGATGATTTATTATATTGCCATTTTTATTTTGTTTCCAGTGAGGTATTAAGTTTATATTGTGATATCGATATCAAATCGGGACTCAAATCAAATCAAGAAATAATTTGTGATACCCAGCCCTATGCCGTACCATGCATTATCATATTCAGTGTGTTTCTATAAATACACCTGCAACATCTACAACGTATCCTGTTCTGCTTTTGCGTCCTAAGGCAGCCTGAAAGCAGCAGGGATAAGGAGCTGGCACATTGTCCAGTTCTTATACATAACTCTTTCTGGTGCTGCTGAAGCTGACCGGCACACAACGAACTGGCAGGTGGGTCCTCAAGCTCTGGTTTATTAATTTGCGCTTGTCATAGTGACTAAATCGCACGCCGTTCTGTTTGTTTTGCTAACCTCAATATTTGTTCATTGTGTTTCAGATCATAGACCTGCAAATATTTATTTATATCTATTAATTATCAGACTTTGACCTGACCCTCCCTGTGTCCAAGGCTATTTGTTCATTTTAAAAGGACTAGGCTAGGGGGTGCTATTGGGCAGCTAATGGAGTAGGACATGAGTTGTGTGAGCTCTGCAGAAAATTTGATTAAACTTTTTTTGATGCCCTACATTGATAATAAGATACAAGCTTGGAGCTAAAAAGGGCGCGGCAGTCCTTTTTCTCTGAGATTATCAACAAAAATAACAACAATGCACGGACTTTATTTACTGTTGTTGACAGACTGACAAACCCATCAGCGTCAGTCCCTCCTGAACTGCTATCCACCAAGGCATGCAATGACTTTGCTTCTTTTTTCACAGACAAGATTTCAAAGATAAGACAGACAGTCTGTAACTCCAACACAGTGGCTATTTCACCTGTGCCTCATAAGACTACTCCAGTTAATTTGGCACTTTTTCATCCATTAAATTATGCTACTTTGACAGACATAGTTAGAAACCTTAGATCCACTGCCTGCTGCCTTGACACTCTGCCTACAAGCTTTTTTAAAGATGTTTTTAACTGCATAGCATCAGATATACTACAGATAGTCAACTGTTCTCTTCAGTCAGGCCTTTTTCCAATGGCCCTGAAAACTGCAGTCATTAAACCTCTCTTAAAAAAGCCTAATCTGGATGCCTCAGTAATAAATAACTACAGGCCCATATCAAACCTACCATTTTTAGGAAAGATCATTGAAAAGGTTGTTTTTCAGCAACTTAACACCTTCTTGGAGCAAAACAATTCCTTTGATGCCTTTCAGTCTGGATTTTGAGCACATCACAGCACTGAGACTGCACTTGTAAAAGTTTTAAATGACATTCATCTGAGCAGTGATGCATCAAAGATTTCGGTTCTGGTATTACTGGACCTCAGTGCTGCATTCGACACAGTTGACCATAACATACTGCTCGACAGACTAGAAAAGTTTGTGGGACTTTCTGGCACTGTGCTAAATTGGTTTAAATCTTATTTACAAGACAGGGATTTCTTTGTGTCACTTGACAGTTATGAATCTGTGCGAACAAAGATTACATGCGGAGTTCCTCAAGGGTCCATTCTTGGGCCTCTTCCGTTCAACATCTATATGCTCCCTCTTGCTCAGATTATGGAATATCGTAACATCTCCTACCATACTTATGCAGATGACACACAACTTTACATAACAGTGTCACCAGATGACTACCCTATATCTACTAAATAAGTGCAATGACGAAATCAATACGTGAATGTGACAGAATTTTCTACAACTAAACACAGAAAAAACTGAGATAGTTGTTTTTGGCCCCAAAGAACAAAGATCAATAGGCAGTGTCCACCTTGGTGCCATGACACTAAAACCTACAAATCAAGCCAGAAATCTTGGTGTAGTTCTGGACTCAGACCTAAATTTCAATAGTCACATTAAGACAATTACTAAATCAGCCTACTACCACCTTAAAAACATAGCAAGAATAAAAGAATTTCTGTCTAAACAAGATATAGAAAAACTTGTTCATGCTTTCATTTTCAGCAGGCTAGACTATTGTAACGGTGTCTTTACAGGCCTGAGTAAAAAATCAATCAGACAACTGCAGCTCGTCCAGAATGCTGGTGCCAGAGTCCTCACCAACACCAAGAGAGTGGAGCACATCACACCAGTGCTTAAATCACTGCACTGGCTTCCTGTGTGTCAAAGGATAGACTTTAAAAGCTTGTTACTTGTCTATAAAGCACTAAATGGTCTCGGGCCTAAATACATCTCTGATAAACTTGTACGTTATGAAGCATCCAGACCCCTCAGATCATCTGGAACAGGTTTACTCAGTATTCCCAGGATCAAAACCAAACAAGGTGAAGCAGCCTTTAGTTTCTATGCTCCCCGCACGCTCCCCTGTGGAACAAACTTCCAGAATATCTGAGGTCGGCTGAAACTGTCAACTCATTTAAATCAGGGCTTAAAACATTACTATTTACTGCAGCTTACCAGTGAACTAGATATGTAGCTTACTGTTAGGATAATCTGTAGCTATTGTTTTTATATTTGTCTGCGGTTGCTTTTGCTTTATATTTGCTTTTTAAATGCATTTTCTGCACTGTTTTTCTTGCTTTTAGCTTTTGTTCCTTTAATGTTTTATCTTAACGTATTTCTCTTGTAAAGCACATTGAATTGCCTTGTGTATGAATGGTGCTATATAAATAAAATTGCCTTGCCTTGCCTAAAGCACCACTTAAAAGTTTTCAGCAAGTTTTTGTTTTTCCACTCATACTTTCCCTTCGTAAATGGCGAGCAACCTACGTAAGTACAAGTTCATGGGGAAGGCCACTGCTAGCAAGATAGGCGCTGACGCACCTAGCAATATGTCTGAGCCAGCTGAGCAAACCGAGATGATGGACATGAAAGCTGAGATACTCTCCTCACTCAAAATGGAAATAGCTGGTCTTTTCCAAACAGAGCTGAAGAATGCTCTGGCTGCAGAATTTGATGTGATTAAGTCGGAACTACAAGCGATCAAGATAGAAAACACAAACAACACCGCCTCCCTACGTTCAGACTTGGAAACAATCAAAATGACACTGTCAGACATGGAGCGAGGCCTTTCCGCCTGCTCAGACGATATTACATCTCTGCAGGACACTGTGCACAAGCTTAGGAGAAATATTCACATTTCTCTCTTTTAGTCTTTCAGTGGCAGGTAACAGCCCACAAACCTCACCGCACTTTAGGGACTGTTCTTTACTTATGAAGGGACTTGTCAGGGGAGGGGGGTGGCTGGTTGATTTTTATTTCATTTATTTATTTTATTTTGATCCCCTCTATGTTAATCACTTATTGATGCTGTTTTTGAAGTATGAATAACTCAGTAAGTAATTTATTCCATTGAAATATCATTGATGTATTATAGAAAAGTGATTTATCTTTTTATAAATGACAAAAGGCACATCTGCCTCATTTTTGCTGTGGTATCCTGATACTACTCAGAACCGTGATACTTACACTGGTATTGTACCGTGGGTCGATAAAAAACGGCATTTGGTATTCGGTACTCGGTATTCGGCCAAGCGTTTAATATTATTCGGCTTCGGCCACAAATTTTCATTTTGGTGCATCCCTATTCAAGACGCAGCTCAGGCCATGGCGTATGTGAAAGCAAATATCCTTTAAAGACGGCTCTGCACTCAGTTAGCTACGGAAGGGACCATCATATATGAACACTGTCTATGTTGAAGTTGGAACACCAGAAGGTATAGATTATCCAGGGGAGATAACCAGAATCACATATCGCAGATAATAGTAAGAATTTAATTTGTTATACTAATTGTTTAAATCATTGGCCATTCCTGTTTTATAACTGTATTCAGGAATATAGAACAACCAAAAAATGCCAAGGGGTGTTGAGTCTCTGTTTAGTTTAATTTAATTGTATTTCTTTATCTTCTAAGGATGGCTCTGCTTTCAGTGTGGCATGGAATGGCCTAGAATTGGCCTTATAAATCTTGTGAATTGTTCCTCCCCTCTTTTTTATTTCATTTTTTATTTTTACTTTCTCCATGACCCTCATTTGTTGAGTAGGTGACCATTATATATAAACACCGTGGAAATTGGAATAACAGAAGAAAAGGACTATCTAGGGGAGATAAGTGTAATCAGAACCACTTGTTGCTGCTGATAATCACGACCAAGAATTTAAAGTGTCATACCGACTGTTCAAATCATCAGTTATCTTTTCTATTCTTTTATAGCTGTACTCAGGAACATAAAATGACCAAGAAATGAAATGGGGTGCTGGGTTATTGTTTAACTGGCACCACCTTTTATTTTTTTAATATTCTAAAAGGATTTTTTGGATTTCAACAAGAGCAGAGCAATCTGTGTTAGACTTGTGTTGTTGTATTCACCAGTCAACAAAACATATTCGCACATAGATTATTTTTCTCTAGACAGCAAATTACTTTCACTAGTTAGGGAATGTGAATATCAGGCAAAAGTAATATCGGATCATGCTCCACTACTGATGACTTTATGCATACCAATTACACACACGCATGGTGTTTCAATACATTACTCCTCTCTGATGCAGGATTTGTCAAGTTTATATCAACTGAGATAAATGAGTATCTGGCACACAATCAAACCCCAGGAATGTCATCCTCAGTAATTTGGGAATCAATGAAAGCATATCTGAGGGGACAAATCATATCATACAGTGCCCATATCAAAAAAAGCCCAAAATGAATGCCGCAAAAAATTAACCAAAGATATCCTACAACTTGATGCAGTTTTGGCTCAGTCTCCACCGCCTGATCTGTTTAAGCAACAATTAACTCTTCAAGTTGAACTTAATCTATTGTCCACAAAGCATGCTGAAAATCTTACAAATAAATCGAGACATAAGATATATGAATATGGTGAAAAGACTGGGAAGTTTTCGGCAAACCTGCTACGTCAAGAAAATGTAGATCGAGCTATAAATGCGATAAACAACAAGATGGGTACTAAATTTACAGACCCCTTAGAGATCAATCAGTAGCCCTTTTTAGATAGGGATTGTGAGCAAATGAAACACTTTGCACATCTATTAAAAAAGACAGGTGCGTTGGAGAGAGAAGACCAAAAAGTTGCAAAAGGATAGATAGGAATTGTGCAAATTTGCAGGAAAGCCCAATCAGTCTTTTTTCAGCATTGGCAGTATGAGAACAAAATCAGGGAGTGCAGTAAAATGCCGCCTACCTGATTTTGTTTATACAGAATGCTTCTTTTTCAGGGAAATGGGGGGCATGAGCAAGTAACGTGTAGCTCAGCATGTGACGTAAACAGTGACGTGGAGGGAAGCCACGGCTGGTCAGTCCTTTAGCAATTCTCTCATAAGTCGGCCCGTTCTTCACCGCCCCCGTCATTTGACGGTTAATGGCCTCTTCGTTTGCGAGGACAAGGGGAGCGCGCAATGCTTTGTCTCCCCAGTTGCTCATCTTACAGTGTCTGTCAGGTTTGTGTTTGCCTCTTGCCACTAGCTGCTCGCTAATTCCTGCTATCAGCTGTTTCCTGT
The DNA here is from genome assembly GCF_011397635.1 of Epinephelus fuscoguttatus. NCBI lineage: Eukaryota > Metazoa > Chordata > Actinopteri > Perciformes > Serranidae > Epinephelus > Epinephelus fuscoguttatus. The sequence goes on along the minus strand of NC_064758.1, from coordinate 4,378,959 downwards.
TTATCCACCGCCTGTGGTTCGCACGTGCGGCGTCATCAACAGCTCCTCCCACAAATCTTCAACAGCCCCTCCCGTTGCGGAAGGCCGCCTCTGTCTTTTTAAAATAAAAGGGTTCTGCCAATATGACTACCCTACGAGGCGGAAAATTGGGCACCTCAGATCAACTTGCCAATCCGGCTCTGTGTGTCCAAACACTTGCGGCTTGCCGACAAAATGGCCCAACATTCACGGAAAATCTAGGGCTAGTGTTTCTACAGGTATTATTCAAAACTTAGAATGTAGTAATGACAAATCTCTGTTTGACTCTTTTTTTTTGTAGTCTCAACACTTCCATTATTGATGAGGAAACTGCCACCAATTTAGAAAGTCCATTTTCAAAATAAGAATTTATTACTGCAGCCAGGTCCATGCAAAATGGGAAATCCCAAGGGCCGGACGGATATCCAAGTGAATTCTTTAAAAAATTTGCCAATGAACTTGCTCCTATCATTTCGACCCATCTCCCGACCTAATTTTAACAGTAAACTGCTTGCCAAATATTAGCCCGCCGTTTAGAAACAGTTCTACCCTCTATAATTTCCGACGACCAGACCGGATTTATCAAGAACCGTTATTCATTTTTTAATATACGTAGATTAATGAACATCCTTTACAATCCCACTCCACCCGACACACCCGAAATGCTTCTATCTCTCAATGCTGAGAAAGCATTTGATCGGGTGGAGTGGGATTACCTCTTCTATACCCTAAAAAGATTTGGATTTGGTACAAAGTTCACAGCTTAGATTTCCGTTCTCTACTTCCTCCCTCTGGCAGCAATTCGTACAAATGATAACCTATCCTCCTTTCCATTGTGTCGTGGGACCAGACAAGGCTGCCTGTTATCTCCCCTCCTATTCGCCTTCGCAACTGAACCACTAGCGACTGCGATATCTGATAACGTCTCGATTAAAAGCATAAGAGGAATAACACTGAACATAAAGTATCCCTTTACGCGGATGATATTCTCTTGTACTTATCTTAACCATTAAGCAGCCTACCACAAACACTTGCCTTATTAGATACATTTGGAAAAATATCTGGTTATAAAATAAATACACATAAGAGCGAGCTCATGCCTATTAACCCTGCTGCTAAACAGCTCGGGTTCATCTCACTGCCCTTTAAAATAAGTAAAAGCAAATTTAAGTACCGTATTTCTCCAAATAGTAGCCTACTGATGTGGAAAAGATGTAGCCAGATGTATTACCTGTTTTAGACACGTGGCTGTCTGTCCGTCCGTCCGTAGCACGAGTCATGTGCACCACTTCACCACCAACCCGTGCATAAAAGTGCAAACAGTACATCAAGGAGGGACAGCCATGAGGCAATGAATGAGGAAATAAATTTCTTGTTCCTATTGGTGCTCAGATTGCACAAGTGGTGTGTATGACAACACCTGTATCAACATTCGCAGCTGGCGTACGTGAAAAAAGACAAGAGAAAGTCTGCCTCGCAAAGGGAGACAATACGAGACAACATCAACTTAGTGAAACATTTGAGCAACCAAACCGTGATGTCCATACCGAGGTACTTATCGAACCATGATTTTTTTTTGGTACCATTACACCCCTACTTTTTATTGTTCTAAAGGTTTGTATCCAAAAGGACTTTTCCCTAGGAAAAGTACCGAAGAGTATCGAAAAGTATCGCAATTCATATTGGTATTTGTACCGAGACAAAGATTTTGGTATCGTGACAACACTAATTTAGACTGTATAATTTAAATGAATTTGTGTCTCCATGGATCCTGCAAGTGAAGCGGATACTGGACGATTGGGTCTGTCTTATCTCTGGCTGTCTCAAGCATGTAGTAACAGTGACTGGTTGAAATCAACTGTCGAACAGAGACTTAAAGATCAGTTTCTGCAAAAATGGCAAAGTGAACTTTATAGTATGACATCATGTGATATTTATGTTGAGTTTAAACAAGAATTTACGTTAGAAAAGTATTTATTGTGTGAAAATCAAAAGTACAGACAGGCCATCTGTAATTTCAGGACGAATAATATCAGAATCCCAAAAGTCACTGGAAGATATAAAAGGTCTGGATAGAAGCCAGAGGTTCTGTAATCTTTGTAATGATAACTGTATTGGCAATGAGTTTCATATCCTATTTGAGTATAAAAATGTAAGTATAATGAAACTCAGACAAAAACTTATGCCAAAGTATTATATAAGTCGTCCATCTATGACTAAGTTAATTGTAAGTTAATACTAAGTTAACTAAGTTAATAAGCTAAAAGTTATTTGTAAATTAGGTGCCTTTTTGAAGAGCATCCTTCCTTTATTTAAGTAATACATTTATTTTGTTCTTGTTGCCGGGATGAGAGAATTTGTACAGCCTTGCTACTAGCTATGTTTGTATAATTGTTTTCGTATAGCTGTGCTCCATACTATGTGATCATGGTCGTGAATTAAATAAATAAATGAAATGAAAGAACTTCGTGAGGATACATGGCACTCTGCACTAGATAAGATACACTCATCCTCAATTTGTTTAAGACATAAGGTAATACAGTTCAAGATTGTACATAGACTGCATTTGTCTAAAGCAAGATTGGCAAAAATTACACCAAATATGGATCCTAACTGTGACTGCTGTGGAACAACAAAAGGTACTTTATCACACATGCTCTGGCTCTGTCCAAAATGAATGGATTTCTGGCTATCTATATTCAAAAAAAAATTCTGACTTGCTAGAAAGACCCATAGAACCTTTTGCCATAACTGCAATATTTGGTACAGTACCGCAGGATCTGTCTCAACCGACACAGCAAAAACATGATAGCGTATGCTATGCTCCTGGCTAGGAGACTTGTACTGCTTAAACAGAAAGGATCACCTCCAACCTTATGCACCATCTGACTTTAGAAGAAAATTGTTATGCCACAAGAGGCTGCGCCCTCAAGTTTTACACTATGTGGCAACCAGTTCTAGATCAGGTAGAAAAGACAGATGCCTCAGATATTTAAAATGTATAGATATAACCCCTACCCTCTTTTTTCTTTCTTCCTTTTCCCCCCTACTTTTACCTAATTTGTGTTTTCTGTGCATTTATAAATTGTATATCATATTTACCATTGAACTTGTGATGTGGATGTGTGGAGGTGCAGTGGGGTGGGGATGTTTGTTTGTGGGGAGGGATTGTGTTGAACTTTATTGAACTGCATCTCAAACTGTATTTTGTATAATTTAAAAAAACAATAAAAACACTCTGAACAAAAAAGGACAGGCCATTTAATTGTTGTATATCATCATGCTGTTATTAATATAAACAGGGGATTTTAATCCAAATTGAATGCATGAATGGGTCAGACCTGAAGCACTGGGTTTGAAATAAACTGGAGCTTCTGTGCTTTGATTACCTGCTGTGAAACAAGAAGACCCTCATCCATTTAAAATGAACATTAGTTCCTCTGAGCTCATTTTGGTCAAAGTAACACAAAAGTAGTGTAATAAGTAACTTATTATTCTACACAAAGAGTAATATTGTAGAGCACTTTATAACTTTCAAATTAAGGTAACTAGTAATGCATAATATATATACTGTTAAAATAACATAACTGAATGTGACCAATAATTACATCGACATAACATCCTGTCACACACACATTACTTAGGAAAATTACACAGAATTCATTACAACATCATTGTGGCAATGTAAAATAAATGAATAATATCAATAACAGGAATACCACATTTCTTTTGAAGACATTCGTCTGTTTCCATTTTCATGTGTGTGTTGACAGATGTAGTGAGGTTTGATACTGCACACATACAAACAAGCATAACACATTGACCAAACTCGTACAGTGTTGTGTTGTTTACTGGGTAGGCTACCGTCTGTCTTTGCACTGTGGGCTGGCTGTGACTGCTGCCAAATGTACCTAAACTACATACTGACAGGAAGTGGGTCAACTGCAACCAATAATTTCTTGTCTGACGTTAATTAAGTGTATGTACTCAGTTTAGTATTGTCACTGCCATCTGATCCATTTAAAATGTATTTTAGTGACAATGATGAAAGGGGTGTAAGGTTCAAACTGTGCTCAGCTCTTGTTTGGACTGATAGTGTGTTAAATCCATTAGTAACTATCTGATATCGCTTTCTTATGCTGATTAGTCAAACAGCACAGCGAGAAGCATTGCCATTGTCCTAAACCAATCAAAAGCAACTAAGCTGAACTTGGCAGTAGCAACGAGTACGTAACAGTTGATAGAGCTCACTGCGGGTCTCATTCGTTGTAGCAGCGACGCACAACATAACGCAAACCACTGTCTCCATGTCTATGTGTGTGACATAAACAACTTGATCGGTTAGCAACATTAAACGTCAATACTAACGTTAAGTTACCGTATCATGGAGGAACTCACCTTGACGTATGGGCTGACCTCACCGTGTCCAGCCTGCTCCGCGGCAGGGTGCAGCTCCGTCACAGCAGTCGAACCAGCGGCACCGGTCGGTTTCGACTGGGAGACGAACCGAGTCGGTGGACAGGACAGTAACCGAGGCACAGTGGGCCCGAACCGTGATAGTCTGGTCAACATTTCACCTACTTTTGAGATTATTGTCCCGGAACCGGAAACACGAGTTTTAACCCCTGTTCTTCTTCATTTCCTCGAGATCAAATGGCGTGTTACCATAGACATATATATACTGCCGTCAACAGGTGGTCGAAGGTAGTGCACCCTGACGATTCTGCTGCCGGTATGTTCTCTCATGGTTTTGATATGGCCCCTTATCCAAATATGTATTCAGGGGCGGGCTGGGGTTGAAATTCAGCCCGGGAGCTTGATTCGGAGAGGCCTTTTTTCCGATCGCACGACGGACGCAAGTGGAACCGTAATTTTAACACGAATACTTTATTTGCAATATAAAAACAATCTAATGATAGGCTATTAAACACAACACACACAGATTAGTCAGTCAGTAGAGTGTATTGAATATAATATAATTCTATGCAAAGACCTCTTCTGCACATGGCACTGTTTTTTTTGGTGGTTCCTGCTCCACTTTCCTCCTTCTCCTCCTCCTCTTCCTCCTTCTTCTCTTCCTCCTCCTTCTCCTGTCCCTCCTCATCTGTCTCTTCTTCCTCCTCAGTCCTATGACCTGCATTATCCTGTCCCTCTGCATCAACTCCACCGCTGACACTGGCCTTGTCAGCTAATAATATCAATAACAGCAACAATGATAAACGTTATAGCACTTTTGCAAAGCATTCACAGTGTTAGAACACAAATACAATATAAAAATCAACATAACAAAAGCGCCACACACACACACACACACACACACACACACACACGCCTACTCACTTTAATGTATTTTTCTTGAGCTGGTAAAAATGGCTATATATTAATGTAGAAACAGAACAGCAAAACAGCTGTATAGCCTATATAGGCCTATTTCAATAGCCTATTATCTTTTCAACTTTGAACACACTCTCCTTTGAAATAGGCCTAGGCTATGTTTTCTTTTGCAATAAAGAAATTTGTGCGTTTTTCTGGTCAGCCCGTTCCGACCACGGGCCGATTCGGCCTGAAACAGGCCGGCCGTTCGGGAATACTACCGAACCTCCCTATGGCCAGCCCGCCCCTGTATGTATTTATTATAAAAGTAGAACCTAGAAGCTTTCAAATACAACGTTGTTTCATACAGACACCTTTTAAAAAGAAAGTTATTTTTTACAAAAGATAATAGGCTATATGATGGTATGTTGGTACAGTTCAGGCTAAAGCATTGATTAAAAAACTTTGCAATAAAACAATGGCCTAAACGTCGTGCAACAAAACGAAATATTCGGGATGCACAATAATATAAGCATGTCATCAGTACTGGACGATATTGGCTTGGATAGGCCAACATGTTGCTAATATCGGTACATCATTGGTATCGGCCAGCGTCGGCTTTAAAATGAATTATCAGAATTGGCCAACATGCTTTTTCTTATTTTGCCCAATGACTGAATATTACATGCATTGAAAACCCTTCTATTTCATGTCTCCATCCCCTGGTGGGTCATCACAATAATAGCATGCATGATGTTAATGCCACTTACAGTAAAGACTTGATGATCACTAAAATTAGGTGGGGAAAGAAGTGGATATATTGATATCGGTATTGGTTATCCGCCAAATAAGTTGTTATATATTGGCATATCGGATATTGGCAAAAAAAATCTATTATCGTGCATCCCTAAAAAATATATAAAGTCAGGAGTAAAATGCTATTTTTTCATGTTTATGAACAAAGTATGCAAAAACAAACCGTTTTTTAAAACTCTGGTGTACTTTTGGAGATAAATCAAAAATACTACTGTAACCCCATTAAACGCTATGGAGCTCAAAGTTTCAAAATGTATCTCCTCTTAAAATGTTTAAAGTAGACACTTCAAGCTACACTAAACATTTGTGCAGCAGCACTTTTAAAAAAAATACTCAGACATTGTAAATTCTTTTTCCTTTTTAATAACTTATACTCATTTCCATACTCTACCATTCATTCTCTGTGTAATGTGCTACAACTTATCAGACTTTAACACTTTTTTCTCTTTTTAATATAGTCTAACTTTAATTTTCAGACTGTGAAAAGTGGAGGAGTTTGATTAGATACTGTCCATTAAAATTGCTGGACAGCAGCAAAACAGCATAATGATGACCTGTGAGTCCAGAGTGGTAGGAAAGGCCAGGCAATTACAAGAGAGGTTTCACATCCTCTGTTCAGTGTATGTCAGCCCTCCGAAACAGTTTTGCTCACAGATCATTTGTGCCCACCAGTATTGCACTGTTGTTCCCAGTTCGATCCCGGGCGTGGGAGCCCTTCTGTGCAGAGTTTGCATGTTCTCCCCGTGTCAGCGTGGGTTCTCTCCGGGCACTCCGGCTTCCTCCCACAGTCCAAAGACATGCAGATTGGGGACTAGGTTAATTGATAACTCTAAATTGTCCGTAGGTGTGAATGTGAGCGTGAATGGTTGTTTGTCTCTATGTGTCAACCCTGCGACCTGTCCAGGGTGTACCCTGCCCATGGGTGCAGATCCCAGGGGGGACGGGGGGGATATGTCCCCCCCAAATTCTGAAAAACACAAATTGTCCCCCCCAATTCTAATTAGCTTAAATGATTGAAATTGAACAAATGTATACAGTAGTCCTATATACTGGGAGAAAGGGAAGATGATGAGGAGAAATGGGAATCCGTGAGAGGCGAGAGATGAGAACATGAGTGGACATAACATGCCTGAGACCCTGAAACTAGAAGTAGCATTAACTAACAGCGAAGCAGTGAAAAGGAGGGTGATGGCTGGTTCTATGTACTACTGGCTGTTTAAGAGAAATAAACAGTAAAGGTAAGCATATGATTCTCTTTGTAGTGCATTTTGAATGACTTGGTGATGGTGATGAGCCTCTATGAAATCGTGAAATATGCTGGCAATCTCAAGCGCTCTGTGGGCATGATTTGCATGCGTGCAATTAAAAAAAAAATCACAACTGATTGTGTCCCCCCCAAACTTGTCATCAGATCTGCACCCATGACCCTGCCTCTCGCCCGATGTCAGCTGGGATAGGCTCCAGCCCCCCCGCAACCCTCAAGAGGATGAAGCGGTTAGAAGATGAAGATACCAAGCCCAGCTTTCATGCTTTCATTTTCAGTCAATTCAAAAGAACAATCAGTTGCATTGATTATTTATTTGTATCCGATATACAATCAGTAACATTGTTGTGTGGTGTATGATTAAAAAGTTTAACTTTTGTGCACAAATATAACTTAATGAAATAAACAAATCTTTTTTTTCTTTTTTACAAATGCACATATTGCTAGCTCATAGTCCAGCCAGTCCAGTTACTTCAGTTCTTTTTAAATATGCTAATAAATACTGATTTACAAAAGGTGGCGAAACCAAATGTAAGAGTAATAACCACAATAATCACAAGGGTCTTTCTAAAGACATGAGAATTACTTTAGTTTCTGCTTAAAACAGAAGCGCTTGTCAAAGAGGGATTCTCCTATTGGAGGTGGAGCAATCTCGCTTCCTGTACAACCTTCTGCATTACAGACTACTGAGAATATACATAATATAGGCCTCTCAAAACCATGAATAAAGTCTGAAGGTAAACAATGCAGAGAAAAACAAACAAAAAATTTGACAATTTTAAGATACACTGTCTGATATTGTTCTTGTATTCCCATGACCCCAAAAATTCCTACACAACTGAACTGTGCTGAGATCCGAAGCATCAGCAATGAGGGAGAAAACATCAGGGTTCCCTCATATTTTCATGGACAACATTTCCAAACTTTTTCATGACTTTTAAAGGACCCATAACAAAGACTTTTTTTTTTTGTCTTGCCCTGTGTTTTTCAAACATCAGATTCTAACCCTATTCAGATTAATTTTAGCTAGCTGGCATACTGGAAGGGAGAGACGAACCCAAGGACTACAAGATGAAACATACTCCATAGTAAGCAAAACACTAACACATCGCCTTATGTTAGAGCCACGCTACGTCTTCAGCTACAGAAAATTAATTTCCTATTAACTTACATTATGTGGATGGTTATCAACTGAAGATTATTGTAACAATTTCATTTTAAATGACAAAATTCCATGACTTTTCCACAACGTTCAATGATTTTGACTAATTCCATGACTTTTTCAGGTCTGAAAAACCCTGAAACTTGGGGATCTGGGAGTACAATTACAAAATCAAGAGGTGTATCTATGAAAACATAAATCCTGTTTGAATGATTTTCCATTCCCTCTGCGATGCTACAGAGTACATATATCATCATTTTGACTCAGTGACTAAAAATGAAAATAAGCATTCCAAATTTTTCTCTTCGGCTTGCAGAAATGAGCTTGGAACAAAAGTCAATGAGACATTAAGATGTGTATCATGTCATGATCCATAACTTGGTTAGATACGCAATATATCTTAAATGGTTAAAACTAGCTTTTTCTCTGCAGTGAATACCATGCGTGCATCACTGATATGATCTAGTCGAACTCCTCTTAAAATCAATCAGAGGCGAGTCCAAGCACACCAGCCAGAGCCAAACACTTCTAGCATCAGGATGCCCCACATGTTAACAATGTCTGTCAATAAACCATTTGATTCTAATATCACTCAGCCCTATAGCTGGCCTTTAAATCAGTCCCTATGACAACATAATGTACACTGATGTTAAGAGCACAAAAGAAAATATAAATCAAGGCTACTGAGTCAAACAAATGAGGCACTTCTCTGCCAAACGGTTGCACAAAGACTCATGTTTTTTGCCGTGTCAAGTGGCAATATATCATATTCCACTTTACAATGTCAAACACACTGAAGAATCAGTGGTAAAGATAATAGTTACACAGCCAGGAGTCAGTTATTTCCTTCTCATGAGCAACAACACAAAGCAAGTATAAAAACCATCAATATGTGATGCCTGCAGTTGTGCATTAATTAGCCTCATTTAGACAAAGAGAACCCAGGGTGTCTTTGAAATCATAACACAAAACATAACAAAAAGTCTTTCAAAAACATCATGACCAAATACCTAAAATAATACCTCTCTGAATGATGACGCTACAAAGCACTAAATAATGCACAGTACTTGCTTTACTGTTGTAGTTTGAATGTATGAATCCAGCACATACAATAGGCTATATCAACACAATGGTGTCTATAAAATGCAGATCGACACCAATGTGTGTTTTACAGTACTGCATCCACATACCCTCAGAGTGTTAGGTGACATACACATGCTCCGCTTTGCGCCTTCAAATTCAGTTTTCAATGTAGATGCACGGCAGCTGTGCTCAAACGCAAATGCGACGCTGTCGCGACATGCATGCATTCCCCAGTGCCTATTTTTCAGGGAGTGATGGCTGTGCGACCGCAACAAGCACCATAACCTAGCATATTTACTTGAAATCCTGAGTGCAGAGCTGATCTTCATCGCAGCCATCGTGCCCTGACAAGTAGGCGCTTGGGAGTGCGCGCGCGCTGCGACAGTGTCGCATTTGCGTTTGAGCGCAGCAGCCGCGCATCTACATTAAAAACAATAAAAAATGCGCCATGTGTACGGCCCCTGGGGTTAGATCTCACTGTTTTCTGTGTTGTCATCAAACAAAAATGATCAGCTGCTTTGTCCTGCTTTAACTATGGAGACCCTCGCTATGTACCACTGACTGGATCTATAAGCCTTAATTCCATGAATAACTGACTGGCTGAGTGACACTCACAGTTGAAAAACAAAAACAAATGAGCAATAACAAAAATATTTTTAAAGAGACACCTGTGAATATATAAGAATTATTTAGCTAAAATTAACCATCCTGTGTCAACTTACCAGTGACACCAACTCATTGCACCAACCCAAAATCGGTGATTTAAGTTTGTATGGAGGCCTAAAAAAAACTGTCATTCATGTCCCCTCGATCTCACCTTACCTATAGTGCACCCTGGGAGAAAACAGATCGTGTAACTTCTTTTATACAGAAGCAGTAAGCAATTGAATCATTTAAGCATCATTAAACATGTAGAAAGTTTTGTTTTGGTGATAGCAGAAATGGCAAAAATATCAAGCTAATGGCAACAAGACAATAGGCTTAAGAGGACATATAAGGTCATTTTGGCTCATCTACAGCATAAAACATAAATGGTATGAATGGTAATCTTTATGTTGGGGAATGTATGGGCCACTGCAGCATTATTCACTTAATTCACAGGGTGAGTAGGACTTCCTGTGTGAAGTTATTGGATTTCACCTTTAAATATTTGGCAGGTTTCTTAATCCAGTTTGTAATTGGGTGAAGGTATCAAGTCAAGGTGTCAAGATAGTTTGTCATCCTGCCAGAGGTCTCACTTCCTTTCATTTTTTCGGTCAGAAAACTGCTGCTATACTTCTCTCTATGGGTTAAACTGTTCAAGTATTCCATACTTCAATTCACATTGCAATTAATAACATCATAGCAGAGGTTTTAGATTGCTGTCAAAGGCAAAATACCCTTTAGACATCACTAACTGGGACATCGCTAGCCCCATTTGTGACCTCGGCACTCTCTAAGTTGCTCTGAGATTTATTAGTTATTTCATGCTAAAAAAAAGGCCATTTGATGTCAGGATTGCCAGTTGTGTGTGCCAATTGGTGTGTTTCGACCACTGGTGCTGCTCTTGACTGGGTGTGACAGGTGTATGGGCAGGAAATTGACACCATGGAAATTGCTAATGTGCAGACTCTGACTCTAAATGACTTCACCAGTGCAAGATGGCAGATGACGTATCCAAGATGTTTTGGTGTCATTTTTGCACAGTAGGATGAGTGTAGACATATTGTCCATCCTTAAATCCAGTCTATGGTCACACATGGCTACCTATTGAAATCTTAGGGGAAGAATAGTTGTTCAGTAGTGTGTTACATCTTCAGAAAGTTTTTTTTCTAGTGCTGAGAGTGTCTCAGCAACAGTTTATAACCCCATGTAAATGTATTGATGGTTTACCCCTGGATTAGGTAGGTGCAATATGCATGCTGGCCTTGTTTTGACTCACAAGTGTTGCCTTCGGTTTACACTGTGACAGACTAACAACAAATTACAGTCTGGGTTTTCTGTTCTGTTTATAACTAATGTAGCTTGATTGCTTTAGTTAAGACACATTTGTGGCTTATTAGACATATCAGGAGCTTGTAAATAAAAGGACAACACAGGTTAAATGCCTTTTTAACATTTCATGCATCAGTAACCTCTAGATATGATGAATAACTAAGCTCCCTCATCTTCTCTTCCCAGGACAGACAGCAAATGATGAAAAAAATAAAATATTACCATGATTACAGACATAAGGTATATATATGTATTCAAGCATACACAGGATGAGAAGATTGGTACCAAACCAATTTAATATATAAGGCTATCTAAAAAAGATGTACACCTCCAATGGGCCACAGTCTACTGAGGAGCTCTTTGAGGATGGGAAGCCAATGATGCATGATGGAATCAGGAGGTGGGAGAGAGGGAAACTTGACCTGTTGGGGAGGGAATGGTGGTTGCGAGGTTATAGGTTGAGTTCTGTGAGGATGACTGAGGCGATGCCAAAGGGCTGTAAATGGGCCTGGCAGAGATGGTTGAAGAGGGAGAGTGTTGAGCAGCGGTAGTTGTTGTTGGGGAGTCCGAGCTAACCTCATCCCCTTCTTCTGAGTCCCACACTTCACTCTGCAAGTAGTCTGCAAATAAGGCCTTGGCTCGCTGTAGCACCCTGCTCAGGTTGTGGCGACGCACAAGGCGATCAAAGTGCATGGCTAGCTCATTGTAATCCAAGCTGTTCTTGATGATGTGGTCTCGATGCTCCAGCAGGATGGACAGGCACAGGAACAGCATGAAGGGATTGCCTTTGCCAAACTCTTGAGGAGGCGGCAAGGAACACGGTTTGATGCTGGTGGTGTCAGCTTTTGAAGAACTGGGTGTGTTAGCTGTGGTGCTGGGGGATTTGCTTCCAGGTGAAAGGAGATTGTTGGAGGACGACCTGCTGCCAGACGGCGAGGGGCCTCTTCCAAAGGACAAAATGGGTGAAGAGAGCAGGGATCGATTCTGATTGTGGGTTGGAGACGCAACAGATGTTTTTACAGTGGGGGTCGTAGGTGAGTTAATCCCTGTACTGTTGAGCACTTGGGCAGAGGAGGTCAAAACTTTTGGGACAGTTCTTGGAGAGGCCTCACTTCCATTGGTTGGGGATGGGGATTTTGGAGGAGAGTCTGGAGAAGCACCTGGCCAGCTGGAGGGTGAAGCTGAAGATGTGGGAGAGCCAGATGGGCTATTTTTCCAGATTGGTAGGCCACTAGGGAAGAGAGGAAGGGATGATCCTGGAGAGAAACCACTGTCACAGTTTTTTATGAGAGGTGTTCTCTCTCCTGGATCCTCCTCACTGTCAACTGTGGACTGGCGCCTTGGGATGCTTGTTACTGGCTTTGAAGACACCAAGACCTGTGGATGCTCAGCATCCTCCATATGAAAGCTATCTTCATTCCGGGCAGTATAGTATTTAAACTCCCCGAAACTAGTTTGCCTCTCAAAAGGAGGAGCCTCCAAATCTGCCTTTTCCATGGTCACTTGAGGAACATCATATTCGCCATCGCTTCCCTTTTCTTTTATGACAGCATTCCTGCTCATATCTGGCTCTTCTCTTGACGGTCTCAGCATATGTCGTCTACGCTGCTTCTCTTTTTGTTCCTTATCATCACCGAGGCAATTCTCAACTGCCTTGTCCTTGTCTCTGAGGGACACTGTTTCACTGGTTTCAACTAGTGGTCCCAGAAGCTCTACTTCAGTTTCAGGAGGATCTGGGGGCAGGGAGCTCCAAGTTACCTCAAGCATCCTCAAAGCATCATCAAAAGCAAACTCTCGCTTGAGCTCCAGAAGCAGCCAGCGGTAACAGAAGAAGAGGTCGTCAGCTCCTCTGGATACCAGGTAAGAGTAGAATTCAGGATCTGAGTACTGCAGAAGCAGCTTTAGATGCTGGAACTTGATAGACATAAGCTGCCCATCTGGCCGGAAGTTCCCCTCCAAGCGTTTCATGATGCCACAAAAGCAAATGAAGGCATGCGCCTCATTGTCCATTACAGCAAGTATAGGGGACGCAATATCACTCATACCTTGACAGTATGATATCTGAAAAACAAAACACATCCACACAAAGTTACAGAAGTCTACAGTGTACAAATAAACACAGAATCCTAAATCATGTAGATATGTAGATGCTTTTAAACATGCAAAAGAGACATCAACCTCTGATCGTATGTCTATTAGTATGCCACCTATTTTCTTCTGTTTCTTCTGCTTGTTTATATATTTCTTTATTTGAATTCCCCAACCGATATGGAGAGTAGGAAATGCCTCATGGACACCCCACATCTCCCAAGTGTTTGAAATCAGATGGCCTGTCCATGAACCCTCCTAAAATGATTTTTTTGATGGCTATGGTATATAAAACAACTGCTGTATTTGACATTGTTTAAGCAGTTTACTAATACGACCTATTACTAGAAAGCTCCACACCTCACAGTGCTGACCATTTCAAGATAAAACCACCACAAGCAAGCTCAACAGATGCTTCTATCTGACAAAAAAACTTATAACCCACCTATGAAGCATTATTGTATTATCCACAGATCTATATTATCCAGACTGAATCACACTTTACACACAGTTCCCATTTCACTTTTCATACACAAGTCCAGATGATCTAAATCCAGCAAAATATTTAGTCCAAACACATTATTACATCCACACATATCCACAAACTGCTGCTGCACAAATGTTCATATTTCTCCACATTATCCAAACTTCTGTCGTGCATGTAAACAAACTGGCCGAAAGAGACCTCAAAATGGAGGCAGGCTTCTAGGGTTTACATTGAGACTTCACTTGAGCCAGTAAAAAATAACTTAATTCACTGGGCCGACTGCTGGCAACTTCTAAGGTGGAATGTTTACTTGTTATGTTACTCAATGCATGAGCTGACGACGTGAATCCATCAGCACACCTCAGATTTCAACATGACAACATTGACCATTCCATTAGTTCTTACTGTCTCTCTTGGATGACGTACACATTTAGTAATGAGTGGATCTTCAAGCATTTGAAATATATATTAATTTGTTTTTATGTGAACTGCATATATTCTAATCCTCACTTGAAGGAAAAAAAAAGCATTGTGGAGGGTCGTTCCTGTGGGCTATGGCAATACTTACTGCCTGCGCTTGCCTGAGAGGGACAAAATGCACAAAACTGCTATTTTTAAATATCCCCTCGAGAGAGACTCTCACTGCAGCCTGTTTGATTTTGTTCTGAAAGGCTCCTTTTTTTTCATTTTCTAAAAATTTTGTACCATCAAGCCTTGCATTTTTTCAAGTGTTTTCTTTCTGAAGCTTGCTACCCGACAAAAATAATCTATCTGATACTCAGCCTCAGAAGTGCTGTAGTCAGGATTTGTTATTCTACATCCAGCCAGTATCACATGGAATCAAGAAGCCTGTCGCTGTCCCACAGCTGAGAATTTTGGGTGAACCACCAGCAACTATCCCCACTAAAGATACTGCTGCTGGCTCTGAAGTAAAACCACTGGGTTGTTCCACCCGCAAGCCTCATCAGCTCAGCAAGCTATTTTCTCCAGAGTGGCTGGAGATCTTCACAAGCTGCTGAGGCTTCTTCCTGCTGTAGCCCTCACAGTCTGACAGGCTCTGTAACTCCTGGCTGCCACGCAAGTCAACAACACAGTGCAACAATCTGGAAGTCAGCTACAGTCCCCTCTCTGCAGCGACACTTCAAACCAGTGGGCTAAACCCTTCTTTCATGTGATCAGAGGTGATGTCGAATAAAATTAATAAATTAATTCATTACCTTAGAGCAGTTGATTGCCCTTAACATCTCTCTATAGCTCTTAAATGACCTACTTCACATCACCATTCCTCATTAACATTCATATTACCACAGCGGTCGCGGGTTCGAGTCCACCCTGCAACCCTTTGCTGTGTGTCAGTCCCCACTCTCTCTCTCTCTCTCTCTCTGTCTCCCCATTTCACACACTGTCCTATCGATTAAAGGCAAAAGCCCACAAAAATAATCTTTAAAAAAAAACAAAAAAACATTCATATTACCATTCATAATATATACATTATATACACACATACATATATATATATATATATATATATATATATCATATATATAAAAGCCATCTCTACATACCTGTGGATGTGTGATGGCAAATGTGGTGAGCAGGTCTGTTAAGGCAGTCAAATGTGGACTGTCTTCTGACCCTGCATAGTATGGATGAGCCCGGTCTGTCCTCAGGACATCTTTAAGAACATTCCCACGGATAAATTCAAGGTCCTCGTGGCTGACCCTGGCTGTCCACTCTCTCTTCAGCTGGTCATATTCCCTTGTCTTCCTCTTCATGTAGTCCATTCTCTCCTGCCCACTTAGTCCATCAGGGTAGACGTTCAGGAGGTACCGCCAAACAACCTAACACAACAGCAAACAATCTATCATTTAATCCCTTACTGATCAACAACAGTCCTAAAATACAAATTGTATAATATAATATATAAATGTATGATTTTATATCATTTCACTTGGCACATTTTGTGTGTGCAGGAGACACAGGCAGAAAACAGGGCTGCTTTTTTTCTGTGAGAGAAGGGGAAAAGCCTGTGAATAATCATTTGTTGGTGGTTTCTGTTTACAACATAATTTGGTTCCTTTTCTGGTTTGCAAAGAATCAGAAAAGGATTCAATAAGAACCATATTTGACAAGCAGAATCTGAATCATGATCAATAAAGTTTACCTTCTATGGCACAATGTTGCCCCAA
This sequence comes from Epinephelus fuscoguttatus, assembly GCF_011397635.1. Lineage (NCBI taxonomy): Eukaryota > Metazoa > Chordata > Actinopteri > Perciformes > Serranidae > Epinephelus > Epinephelus fuscoguttatus. The sequence continues at coordinate 4,362,565 of NC_064758.1, read as the reverse complement.
GATTAACATACCCACTTTTGAATGTTTATACCCACACAATACATCCTTAACTAGAATTACCACCTAGGCTTGTGCCAGTCTGAAAATTTTCCAACTGGTTTGATTTAAAGTCAAATATTTAACTGAACCGATATATCGAATTATTTGCGTAATTTTACCACTGGGGGTCGCATTTCAGCTATTTTTCCCAATAAAAACCCATTATAGGTGTAATGCGCTTCCAATCCACTAGGTGGCGATAATGCCGTATTAACCGCCAATACACACAAGGTTACAGAAGAAGAAGAAGAAGAAGAAGCAGCAGCAGCAGCTTCTCTGGCAGCAGCAGTAGACAGCTGAGCGGAGCTGCGGAGTCCACAGTCCGCAGCGCCTCTGAGACAAACTAAACAAAACACTTGTAGGCTCCTCCACTTCATTTAAAAACATACATATACCTTATTAAGTTGTCGTAATGCATGTTACAATGCAAGATAAGTTGAATATAGTCCCTTGAAACGCTGCTGATGTGAAAACGACCTGGCCTAATACCTCCCCTTCTGTTCCTGAGATATGACGCTGAGTAATGGCCAGAAAAGTGTTTTATAATGTCACAGTGAAGTTGACCTGTGACCTCTGGATATCAAATGTCATCACTTCTTTATTTTATCCTATTAGAAATTGTGTTAAGTTTTGTAATAATTAGCTAAAAAACTTTGAGTTACGGCTAAAAGCATATTTTGTGAGGTCACATTGACTTTGACTTTTCACTACAACATTCTAATCAGCTTATTCTGCAATCCAAGAGGATTGTGTCAAATTTATTGAAATTCCCTTAAGGTATTTCTGAAATATCATGTCCACGAGAATGAGACAGATGCAAGGTCACATTGCCTTTGGCTTTTGACCAACCAAATCCAATCAGTTCACTGTTGAGTCCAAATTAGCGTTTGTGCCAAATTTGAATAAATTCCCTCAAGGAATTCTTGGGATATCACAGTCACAAGAATGAGACAGACAAGGTCACAGTGACGTTGACCTTTGACTGCCAAAATCTAATCAGTTGATTCACGAGTCCAAGTGAATGTTTGTGCCAAATTTGAAGAAAGTCCCTCAAGGCGTTCTTGACACACCTGTGCAATAATCATGCTGTCTAATCAGCATCTTGATATGCCACACCTGTGAGGTGGGATGGATTATCTCGGCAAAGGAGAAGTGCTCACTAACACAGATTTTGACAGATTTGTGAATGATACTTGAGGGAAATGGTCTTTTGTGTGTATAGAAAATGTTTTAGATCTTTGAGTTCAGCTCAAAGATGTTTGCGTTTATATTTTTGTTCAGTGTACATATACATACATACATACATAAATACATAAATACATATATACATATACATATATATACATACATATATATATATATATATATATATATATATATATATACATATACATATATATATACATATACATATATATATACATATACATATATATATATATATATATATATATATACACACACACACACACACACACACACACACATATATATATATATATACATATACATATATATATATATATATATATATACACATACATACATACATACATACACATACATATACATATACATATACATACACATATATATATACACAGTGGTGGAAAAAAGTTTTCGGACACCCTTAAAATTTTACACAATCTCAAATATTATCATGAAATATTTGTGGAAAAATCTTTTTTGTGTTTCAAAAGGTGTGGCTGCATTAGACAGATACAAACAAATACAAATTATATTTTTTTGTTTATTGTTTACAAGAAAAACTAACAAAACTAAATTCTTGACAGTTTCAATATGTCAGTTCTCAACATTGTCGGTATCAAAGTCAACAAATAACAGAGAATGTGTTCAAAACTGAACAAAAAATAAATAAACCATCACATCATCAAATTAATATTTAGTAGTCCTGCTATTGGCACGTAGTAGAGCTCTAATCCTGGCTGGCATGTTCCCCACGAGCCTTTCACACTGTTGAGGGGTAATCTTGTCCCATTCTTCTTGAATTACTGCTTTTAATTCTTCTAAATTCTTTGGTTTATGCTTTGAAACAGACATTTGATAATCCACCACAGATTTTCAATGGGGCTCATGTCCGGGGATTGAGCTGGCCACTCTAAGACCTGGATACTGTGCTCCTGCAGCCAAGTTCTACTGGCCTTGGATGTGTGGCAAGGGGCATTATCTTGTTGAAACATCCAGTTTTTACCTTGACGGAACAGTGCACACGCAGAAGGGAGCATGTGGGTTTCGAGAATGGTACAATACTTGGTAGAGTTCAATGTGCCATCACAGACAGTGAGATGACCAACACCAGCAGCACTCATGCATCCCCAAACCATGATACTGCCTCCACCATGCTTGACAGTAGGTACTGTACATGCTGAGATAATGCTTCGCCTGGCCTTCTGCGTACCCTCACATTAGTAGGAGGAAGATAAAGCTGGAAACTGGACTCATCTGACCACAAAATCTTCTTCCAATTCCTGGCTGTCCAGTTCTTGTGTGCCTGGGCCCAACGACGCGGGCTAACCTCTGTCTCTCATTGATCAGGGGCTTCTTGATAGCCTTGTAGGACCTTAAGCCATGATCTAAAAGTCGGCCACGTACAGTGCGGGTGGAACACTGACACCAGTTTGGTTTGACCACTGCTGCTGAAGCTCCTGTGATGTCATTTGGCGGTTTTGCCTGCACATGCGGATCAGGATGCGGTCATTTCTTGCTGAAGAAACCCTTGACGCCCAGATCTTGGTTTGTCTTCCAAGCTGTTGGTTCGTCTGTATTTCTGCAGAGTGTATCCAACTGCTGAAGGACTGCATCTGCACTTCCTGGCTATCTGGCAGCAGCTGTACCCTTCCTGGCTGAGAATCTTTATCTTCAGGCGTGTTTCCTGCGTTAAGTTCCTTGTTTTAGCCATTTTTTGTGTCTGAAGAACTTTCAAATGTGCTGGCTTTATGTAGACACGAAGCTTGGCAACAAAAATTGTGTCTTTTAATAAAAAGAACGACCTTCATCACTGGTACCAAAATGACCCAATACTCAAAATTTCTTATGTATTTTTATGGAACCAATCAATTTTAAGTTTTTAATGGCTTTTTTAGGATTTATTTAGTATTTTGGCTGTGGCTGTACTAAAAGAAATTGCACTTGAAGACCTAAGAGTGATTCTTAATGCAATATTTCACAAATGCATGGGGTGTCCGAAAACTTTTTTCCACCACTGTATACACACACACACACACACACACACACATATATATATACACACACAGTATCTCACGTAAGTGAGTACACCCCTCCCATTTTTGCAAATATTTATATCTATATATTTATATATATTTATATCATTATATCTTTTCATGGGACAACACTATAGACATGACACTTTGATATAACTTAAAGTAGTCAGTGTACAGCTTGTATAGTAGTATAGATTTACCTCCCTCTGAAAATTACTCAAAACACAGCCATCAACATCTAAATAGCTGGCAACATAAGTGAGTACACCCCACAGTGAACATGTCCAAATTGTGCCTAAAGTGTCAATATTTTGTGTGCCAACCATTATTATCTAGCACTGCCTTAACCCTTTTGGGCATGGAATTCACCAGAGCTCACAGGTTGCTTCATGAATCCTCTCCCACTCCTCCATGATGACATCATGGAGCAGATGGATGTGAAGACACCTTGCCCTACCCCACTTTCAGCTTGAGGATGGCCCACAGGTGCACAGGTGAGTTTAGGGCTGGATACATAATTGGCCAGTCCATCACCTTCACCTTCAGCTTCCTCAGCAAGGCAGTTGTCATCTACTAGGTGTGTTTTGGGTCATTATCATGTTGGAAAACTGCATTGCAGCTCAGTTTCCGAAGAGGGGCGATCATGCTCTGCTTGGAATTCATGTTTCCCTAAATGAACCGAGCTCCGCAGAGCCGGCAGCACTCATGCAGCCCCAAACCATGATGCTGCCACCACTATACTTGACTGTAGGCAAGGGACAGCTGTCTTGGTGCTCTTCACCAAGGTGCCACACATGCTGAAAGAACACCAAGACATCTATCCCTTGCTTACAGTCAAGTATAGTGGTGGCAGCACTCATGCAGCCCCAAACCATGATGCTGCCACCACTATACTCAGTTCATTTTGGGAAACATGAATTCCAAGCAGAGCATGATCGCCCCCTTTGGGAAACTGAGCCTCAGTGCAGTTTTCCAGCATGATAATGACCCAAAACACACCTAGAGGATGACAACTGCCTTGCTGAGGAAGCTGAAGGTGAAGGTGATGGACTGGCCAAGTATGTATCCAGCCCTAAACTCACCTGTGCACCTGTGGGCCATCCTCAAAATATTGACAATTTAGGCACAGTTTGGACATGTTCACTGTGGGGTGTACTCACTTATGTTGCCAGCTGTTTTCAGAAATTTTCAGGAGCCATACCATAGAGGGTTAAACACCCAGTCCTGTGTGTTTGGGACTCTGCAGAACATGGGATTGGTGTAATGCTTGTTAAACACATGTACTCCACCTTGCGCAGTGAAGGCTCCACACCACCATGGTAGATGCGCAGCCTAAGCTCCTCAGGTCGTGTCAACTGGCCCTGTCCATTGAGGTAACTGTGAAACTCAGCGTCGCTCAGAGGGGGCTTGAAAGGCTTAATCTCTTCTCCATAAGACCAGGTGAAGGCTTGCTGGACTCTGGACAGGGTGCGGCCCACCTGAACACCAGTGAAACAAGCATTTAAGCAAAAAACCCTGACTGATCAAGGGTAGAAGGTAAGAGAGTCTGTACGAGGAGGGTTTAAGAAGGTGAAGTAACCTGGGACAGTAGAGACTGGGTGAAGGGAAGAGCTGCAGATGCCAAAGATTTAGTCCTCTCTGCAAGAAGCTGTTCAGAGCCAATCACATCTTTGGGGCTTATGATGTCCCAGTCTTCCATAACAGGACCTACAGTCAAACAGAAAACAGAGAACTTAGCCATCAACTAACCACTAACTTTGATTTAATGCTAACTGAATACAACACACGATGGTCAGACATGCACAAGGAGGTGGAGGAGACAGTGACAACATTCTGAGTTTTACAAGCAGCATCTATATTCCTAAAATCTGTGGAGTTTTGCAGGGGCAGATATCATATGGGCCTGCTTATCAGGCAATGTATCACTTAACAGTGTTGGGAACGTTACTTTAAAAACGTAATTAGTTATAGTTAGTAGTTACTTTGCTCAAAAAGTAACTGAGTTAGAAACTGAGTTACTGCACTATAAAAGTAACTAATTACCTGGAAAAGTAACTATAGCGTTACTTTTTTTATAAAATGCTCAAATATGTTAAATTGCTTGGACACCCCCCCCTAATGGTACTATATGTAATGAAACTCAACTGTATGTAATGAAACTCAACATTGAACATGTTAAATTAATGAAATTGACACTTAACAGAATAAATCATTATTATAAAACATTGTACAATAATCTACACCCGTTAAAGAACCTTCATTACCGCAATTTAAATGTGAAAAGTCTCATTGACTGACCGTCACCTGTGTGTGTGCAGAGAAGGAGAGGGACGGAGGGAGCGGAGCTGTGGAAACATCCTGCTGTCCGACATACTATCATGCGTTTAAATAACTTATTAGACGAATATATATAGAGAAAGGCGACGTTTAGGGAATAAGCCCAAAAAGAAACGCAACCCGCAACTACCAGTATTTGTAAGCGACTTTACAAAAAACACAAGCCCACACAGCAACCCTGCTTGTGTGCTTGTGAATACCCGCCCTACACTGCCTCTGGTTGGTTTATGATGAAATTTTCCTCTCCCGAAGCCAATCATCATCATCATCATCATCATCATCATCACTTACGCGGTTGTCTCTCCCTCCCTTCCCCCTCACCTGCCCTCACCCAAGACTTCGGAGCTCCGCTGAGAAGGAGCTTGCTTGGGTAAAAGCCGCTTCCATAGTAAAGCCGAGTAACGGCGCATTTTATTGTGAGTAACGGTAATGGCATTGTAACGGGGGAGACAGTAACTTTTTTGATTAGTTGTTACTGAAAAAAGTAGCGCTGTTAGTAACACCATTTATTTATAACGCTGTTATTCCCATCACTGATCACTACCTTGTGTCCCAATTTTCTTGCAAAATTATGTGTTGTTTTCTTTAAATATGAACCCTGTGAGGAACATTCGATGTCACTCATATAAGAAAGTCTTTTACAGTTTAGGTTCACACACAGGGTATATGTCACAAAAGCAATATAGTCTGCAGGTGCCATGTTTTCATATTCGCCTCTATGCATGTTTTCTGTAATATATTTATGTTTTGCATTTCTTCCTATAAGCTTTTAGGTTTTGTTAGTTTCTCTGAGGATACACTGGTGTTCTTACTGTCTTCTGAAGGCTTTATGTCCATCTTGAGCTGTAGATATGGTTTGGCTGCACTGACAAAAGCAACATCCAAATCCCAGTCAGACAGCAGAGACAGATACATTTCAGCACCACTCCGATCTCGAGACAGGTAACTGATCCCGAAGTTCCGCTTCCTAATTTGAAAGACAAACAAGAGGAAAATGCTGATATACACAATGGGCTATATTCAGTAGCTCAGTCCATAGGGACTTGGGTTGGGAACCGGAGGGTTGTCTGTTCAAGTACCCGTCCGGAGCAAATATGGAGCATGGACTGGTGGCTGGAGAGGTGCCAGTTCACCTCCTGGGCACTGCCGAGGTGCCCTTGAGCAAGGCACCGGACCCCCCCAACCGCTCGGGGCGCCTGACCGAGGCAGCCCCCTGACTCTGACGTCTCTCCACTTTGTGCATGTATGTGTCTTTCGGACCTGTGTGTTAATGACAAAAGAGTGAAAAAATTGAATTTCCCCTCAGGGGGATTAATAAAGTATATAAAGTCTAAATCTAAAAAAAATATATTCATTAGTATGTGTCTAGAAATGTTCTTACTCTGCTCACAAAATACGTGCACACGCAAAACTGTCATCAGATTATGATATGTTATGATTTTGTCCCCACACCCACTTGGAGACCACCTTTATATACCCTTCATGCATGTGCAATTTCCTCGGCACTAGCAATTAACAGGAGTAGATGACTATGGACCCAGTCATTACAAACAATGAGAACTAAAACTGTTACATTTTAATACGAATATTCGGATATTCTCCATTGTAAGCAACACTTAGCAAATTTTGTCATAATTAAAATTTTTCAGCTATAAGAACTGAGGACAAAAAGGCATCCATTTTTATATTTTGTTGTAGTTATTAACAATTTCACATACTGTTTTCTTTTACAGCCTTTTTAATGAATGTTGTTTTAATATACTATGCATTTAGTTAAATGGTGTGTGTTTACACTTTTTAAGACAGCTGAACCTTTATCATTTGTGCATACGCATGGTCTGAGACATTTATCTGCAGAGTACAAACAAATTCAGGTAAGAAAATATTAGCTCCTTTTACACTACCTGTTCGGGACGGGAATATTGTGCTGCCATGCCGCCTCGCTGTTCTGTATATAATATGTAATTGCGCAATGGGGGGGCAGAGTTGTCTCACCTTTAATCCGCGATGGAAGGTGGTAACAGCCCTGAAAAGGTGTCTGTATAAATAGGACAGCTGGGCAAGACAGGATCATGGGCAGCACAAGCGAGATATCTTGAGAACGTGTAATGAATGCGACCCACCATAGGAGATTTAAAAAGCTGATAGCAGTTAGCAGCTAACTTATTAAAGAAAGAACAGCGGCTGTAAATGTCCGTGAATTGTGAAAACAATGAGGTCCAGGAGCTCCTTACCCTCTGAGCAGAGGACGAGATCAGCAGCCATAAAGCAGAGACGGTAAAGGATTGTTATGACATGTTATGTTGCTGTTATTGTTTAGAAAGGGGGGCTGACTAGCTCACCTGGTAGAGAAGGTGCTCCATGTACAAAAGTTTATGGCCTTTATGCAGCTGCACGCTTGAGTCCAACCCATGGCCCTTTGTGGCATGTCAGCCCCTCTCTGTCTCCCCCTTTCAAGCTATATCTCTTATCAAATAAAGGCAAAAAGCCCCAAAAAATATCTTTAAAAAAAAAAAAAGTACAAAGCACTACTGACGCATATGTTATATGTCACACTAGAGGCCGAAGGTGGTGTATTACATGTGAAACCTGTCATGCCTCTTTTGATTGCAGGATGCAAGAATGCTGTCTAAAATCACAGACTGGAGCTGAATGATGCTGCCATGTTTTGGTTCTGTGTAAAACTGCAAGGAGGCAAAAAGAAAGGACTTCATAGCAGCTCTATCGTGCCATCTCTGTGTAAAAAGGATATTGATGAATCCTGGATTTGTTCCTAAAACGTATGCACGGTTTAAGCACAGATTTGTGTGTACACATGATTTGTGAATGAGGCCCAATGTGTCTACACAACATTTAAGCCAGGGTGATCATTCTTACCCATTCAAGTCAAAGGCTCTGATAAGTATGTGCTGCAGGACTTCCAGTGATGTTATCTGAGGATCAACAGCAAAAGAGCGAAACTCCACAGGAAGCACCCCGTCACATTTCTGAAAAAAGCATTACATTGGAAAAAAAAGATGATACTGTGAGAAAAACATGGAGGGAGGTGGTGACATAATATACTGCTTTTAGCAGACAGTATTCAAGAATTGATGCGCTGCACTGGACAACTGTTCATTTCCAGAATTGAGTCTACATGCTGAGATTTTAAGTATATTTTTACTACCCCTCTGTACTGTTCAAATGTACTTTATAATCAGTACGCTGACTGTTTATAGTAAAGCTGGCTGCTGTGGTTGAAATAATTATTAAAATTTAATAAATATTTTAATGTATGACAAATTTATAAAAACACAAAATAACAGCACTGGTGTTCAGAGCACACCTCTGTGTTCTACTGTTGTGCGCGATTGTTTATTTGGCTGACAGAGATGTGTGGATGATACAAGTATATGTTTATATTAGGGATGCACCGAAATGAAAATTTGTGGCCAAAGCCGAATAAAATTAAAAGTTTGGCCGAATACCGAATACCGTTGTTTAGTTTTTCATTAGTTTTTGCAGATGAACCCCCTCCAGATTAGTGTTGTCACGGTACCAAAATTGGGACCCACGGTATGATACCAGTGAAAGTATCACGGTTCTGAGTAGTATCAGGATACCACAGCGAAAATGAGGCAGATGTCATTGTTTTGTCATTTAGAAAAAAATAAATCACTTTTCTATAATACATCAATGATATGTCAATGGAATAAATTACTCATTGACTTATTCATACTTCAAAAACAGTATCAATAAGTGATTAACATGGGGGGGATCAAAATAAAAATAAATAAATAAAATAAAAATCAACCAGCCACCCTCCTCCCCTGACAAGTCCCTTCATAAGTAAAGAACAGTCCCCAAAGTGCGGTGAGGTTTGTGGACCGTTACCTGCCACAAAGAGTAATGTGAACGGCTTGTTTCTCCTCTGACACGTCACATACCTGTGTACCGCCATGGCTCGGCTGTCCAGGTACTTTTGGGCAGTCATGACGCCAAAAAGAGGACATTATTGGAGCCGGACTTGTCCGTCGCCGGTAAGTCTTATCTTGCGCCATGGAGGACTATGGGTGCCATATTGCTGCTGCTGGTTGAAATCTGTACTTACACAGCATGCTGAATGATTTAATTTGCTTGCACAAAACTGTTTTTAGTCGCAAATGCAAGTGCGGTGACAGACAGAGTAAAATATCACCGCACTGCCGACATTTTACTCCGTCTGTCACCGCACGCTGTTTGATTGCGTTATCAAAAAACGCCGCTATTATTCGGCCGTGCTTTTCACTTATTCCACCGAATACTTAATGTGTGGTTTTTTTCAATATTTGGTTACCGAATATATTCGGTGCATCCCTAGTTTATATTATCTTTTACTGCTTGTGGGAATGTAATGTGGTTAACAGTTTTTGAAAGGAGGTTCCTGACATGGCTAACCAGTCAGGCTGCGAGTCACCAGAGGCTCCAAAATACAATATTATCACGATACTTTAGTCACGATACAATATAATTACGATTGTAAAGATATTGCATCCCGAGGATTGCAATAAAATATTTTGTGATATATTGCCATTTATTGCCTGTTTTAAACTGCAAATTATGTTTCCAAAGGAAAACTTTGTCAACATCTGTTTTATTCAGTAAGATTTTGCAGCAAAATGATCTAGTGGGCTGGAAAAGCAGGCTACCCAAAGTTTAATTTGTATTTGCGTTGTTAATAATCTATGCAATAATAAAAAAAAAGAGATACTTGGCACTGTGTGGTGATACAATATTCCCACACAAAAAAAATCCCAATATTGTGCTGTATCGATTTTTTCCCCACCCCTTCTGACCAGATAACAACACTGAAAATCCCATGTCGGCCAAAGCTATAAATCTTGGATATTTATCCAAGCGATTTTATTACTAAGAAGAGTGACTGTGCGATAACAGACTTGTGTCTCTTACAAGCTTAAAGAACAATAGCTACAGAAAGATGGAATGGTTTGAAAGATGTGAACATATAAAGTATGGAGCAATATATTAAGGTTTTATCAACGTGTTGCTACAGAAAAACACATCACAAACAAAAAGCTGACACTTTGAAAATATCTGGGGGAGCTTCATTGACTTCTTTTAAACAAAATGTTGACAATGATCAATAAAGCCAAAGACCAGAGTGGGGTTTGGGCAACTGGAATAGAACAGAATAAACAGTGTTTCCCATACATTCATTTATCTGTGGCGGTGCGCCACGAATAAATTATCTCCGCCACATATAGATATCTCTGCTTTTGGCGCTACCTGTTCGACCTCGCTCATAAACACATTATAATGGGACTCAGTGTCTGTGAATGTAGCTTGTCGTTACAATTCCGGTGCAATAGGTGGCGGTATGCATCGTAAAGACTTAATGCACCTGGTCCACCAGAAGAAGAAGAAGCAGACGTAGTAGCAGAACAGATCCAAAGACCTCTCGGTACAAATATGTGGGCAAACAAGTCCAAAAGTGGTCCGAACAACTCTAACTCATCATGTTATATTAGCCTGTGTCTGTATTAACATAGCCGGAAGCTCAACATGTGCAGAGACATTAACTCACGCTGTTAGTAGTGTTAACTGCAGCACGAGTCCCGTAGCAGCTCGCCACCCTGTTAATCAATTACAGCGGCTCCACTGGCAATGGGAGCAGCACGACAACCCCTGTCTGTCGCGCGACAACTCTCTATTTTACGCGGCTCTTCTATTTTTGTCGCGCTATGCTCCCCTACGCGACCCTCCAGCAGATAAAAACTATATGAAACAGTGTGCTAAACGAGCACAATGTGTTTTTAAATGAATAAACCATTATCAGAGGTGATATGTGATGATTTTTTTCCATGCATTTACCCATGTTTATCCGTGACATTGTGTAAATGTCCGTGGTGGACATTTGAAAGCGAGTAGATGACAAACAGTACAGTAAACTTGTAGATAACTCAAATATATGTAATAATTTAGGTGGAAAATGCTTTAACATTTCATGTAGCCTACATGCAGCCTCTCGGCTCGGCAAACAGTAAACAACCCCGCTAGCGTCTCTATGTGTCGCTTCCGTACGCAATCATTCATTCATTCATTCATCTTCTAACCGCTTCATCCTCTTGAGGGTCACGGGGGGGCTGGAGCCTATCCCAGCTACATCGGGCGAGAGGCAGGGTACACCCTGGACAGGTCGCCAGACTATCGCAGGGCTGACACATAGAGACAAACAACCATTCACGCTCACATTCACACCTACGGACAATTTAGAGTTATCAATTAACCTAGTCCCCAATCTGCATGTCTTTGGACTGTGGGAGGAAGCCGGAGTGCCCGGAGAGAACCCACGCTGACACGGGGAGAACATGCAAACTCCGCACAGAAGGGCTCCCACGCCCAGGATCGAACCGGCAACCCTCTTGCTGTGAGGCGAGAGTGCTAACCACCACACCACCGTGCCGCCCCCATACGCAATCAGTGGAGCCCAAATGAATACGCCGCAGCGCTACGTTGACGTGACGTAGGTTTGCAGCCGGTGGAGCCCGGCCGTGTGGTTCTGCTCGTTAGTAATTACCTCTGACGTTGGATGTTCACTTCTTCACACAGATGAGTATTGAAAAATATTTTTAATACCCCCCCCCCCCAGGACCACACCACCACGAATAGATTCCTGTTTTGTGGGAAACACTGGAATAGAATAGAAAATAACATTATTAAGTGTAGTAGCTCATGTTTACTTCAAGATCACTGTACATTGTAATTACTTTAACGTGTTTATTCACTTCAGTTTAGATTATGTTGTTTTTATTTTGCTTGCCTTTTAATTAGATGGTTTACATATATATATACAGTACAGGCCAAAAGTTTGGACACACCTTCTCATTCAATGCGTTTTCTTTATTTTCATGACTATTTACATTGTAGATTCTCACTGAAGGCATCAAAACTATGAATGAACACATGTGGAGTTATGTACTTAACAAAAAAAGGTGAAATAACTGAAAACATGTTTTATATTCTAGTTTCTTCAAAATAGCCACCCTTTGCTCTGATTACTGCTTTGCACACTCTTGGCATTCTCTCCATGAGCTTCAAGAGGTAGTCACCTGAAATGGTTTCCACTTCACAGGTGTGCCTTATCAGGGTTAATTAGTGGAATTTCTTGCTTTATCAATGGGGTTGGGACCATCAGTTGTGTTGTGCAGAAGTCAGGTTAATACACAGCCCACAGCCCTATTGGACAACTGTTAAAATTCATATTATGGCAAGAACCAATCAGCTAACTAAAGAAAAACGAGTGGCCATCATTACTTTAAGAAATGAAGGTCAGTCAATCCAGAAAATTGCAAAAACTTTAAATGTGTCCCCAAGTGGAGTCGCAAAAACCATCAAGCGCTACAACGAAACTGGCACACATGAGGACCGACCCAGGAAAGGAAGACCAAGAGTCACCTCTGCTTCTGAGGATAAGTTCATCCGAGTCACCAGCCTCAAAAATCGCAAGTTAACAGCAGCTCAGATCAGAGACCAGATGAACGCCACACAGAGTTCTAGCAGCAGACCCATCTCTAGAACAACTGTCAAGAGGAGACTGCGCGAATCAGGCCTTCATGGTCAAATAGCTGCTAGGAAACCACTGCTAAGGAGAGGCAACAAGCAGAAGAGATTTGTTTGGGCCAAGAAACACAAGGAATGGACATTAGACCAGTGGAAATCTGTGCTTTGGTCTGATGAGTCCAAATTTGAGATCTCTGGTTCCAACCGCCGTGTCTTTGTGAGACACAGAAAAGGTGAACGGATGGATTCCACATGCCTGGTTCCCACTGTGAAGCATGGAGGAGGAGGTGTGATGGTGTGGGGGTGTTTTGCTGGTGACACTGTTGGGGATTTATTCAAAATTGAAGGCACACTGAACCAGCATGGCTACCACAGCATCCTGCAGCCACATGCCATCCCATCCGGTTTGCGTTTAGTTGGACGATCATTTATTTTTCAACAGGACAATGACCCCAAACACACCTCCAGGCTGTGTAAGGGCTATTTGACCAAGAAGGAGAGTGATGGAGTGCTGCGGCAGATGACCTGGCCTCAGGTCACCGGACCTGAACCCAATCGAGATGGTTTGGGGTGAGCTGGACCGCAGAGTGAAGGCAAAGGGGCCAACAAGTGCTAAACACCTCTGGGAACTCCTTCAAGACTGTTGGAAAACCATTTCAGGTGACTACCTCTTGAAGTTCATCGAGAGAATGCCAAGAGTGTGCAAAGCAGTAATCAGAGCAAAGGGTGGCTATTTTGAAGAAACTAGAATATAAAACATGTTTTCAGTTATTTCACCTTTTTTTGTTAAGTACATAACTCCACGTGTTCATTCATAGTTTTGATGCCTTCAGTGAGAATCTACAATGTAAATAGTCATGAAAATAAAGAAAACACACTGAATGAGAAGGTGTGTCCAAACTTTTGGCCTGTACTGTATATACAATATGTGTATACATGTGTGTATATATATATATATACACACACACACACACACACACACATATATATATATATATGACATAAAAATATTGAACTTATTATGATATTCTAAATTATGGTGATGCACCTGTATGTTGTATACTAGATTTGATTGAGGTGGATATTTGATATATAATGCACTGGGCAATAAGAGCATCCCTCTGTCTATCTGAACACTATTCAGTGGCTTGAAGCCTTAAACCACATCAAGTAATGTTGTTACATTATGCAGCGCTTTATTCACTTATTTGAAGAGTACATGACCTCACATCTTTGTGTCATCTACTATTTATTTGTTGTTGTTGCATTGTTATTACTCTTGCTAGCCTAGAATTTGATAATAATCACATGCAAAAATTCAAACCCTTCATTCCAAATTATCTTCAAGCATTATAATGTAATGTAATCAATCAGGTCTAATCAACCTCGTTGATGAATCAATCAATCAATCAATCTTATTTATAAAGCCCAATATCAAAAATCACAATTTGCCTCACAGGGCTACGGCATACGACATCCCTCTGTCCTCAGAACCCTCGCAGCTGATAAGGAAAAACTCCCCCAAAAAACCCTTTAACAGGGGTTCCCCCCTACAGAAAAAAACAAGTCACAGTGACAGAAGAGGGAAAGAAAGATGTCAAAAAGAAAACATTTTCTCCAGAATACATTAGATTCATTTGTTTAAAAAAAACCTAAGACAAAGAGTATGTATGGGTTTTTTTTTGTTTTTTTTTTAAATAAATGATGACTGTGTGTAGTGTACAGCTTGGGTAGTACTTGTGTTTGTAGGTGTCATTTTGGTATGAATTTTGGTTAAAGGGGTGTCTTTACCTCTCACCTCAGTATGTCTCAGTGAAAATGGTTTTCTAGAGTCCTTACAATAGAAAATCTCTCTCCCTCCTCTCTCTCTCAAAAGACCACTATTGTTGTACTAAACCTACTCGTACAAAGTAGCCTGCTATGAAAAAAAACCCTATCACCTCACTGTATAGGATTATGTACAGCCTGCTATTAAAGGTAGGATCTGGAGAATTTTCAAACAAAACAAAATATGGACATATACAGATGAAATCCTGCTTAATCATCACCTATGGGCTTCTACTCAGGTGTGGTGGTGACTCTGTTCGCAGAGCTCCTGCCCTTTAACTGTATTTTGATGTTTTTGTGAGCTCTGATGCTTCTGGGCGGAGATTTCCCCAGCCAATGAGAGAGCGCAGGTGCCATGCCCGAGCATGTCCGAGCCTTGCCTGAACCTCTTCTGTGAAGCCTTCTTCCATATCTCTGGGCTCCGTACACCCGGGAGAGTTGAGCCTGACAGGAGGGGCCAAATTTGAATGTGTGTTTATAAACAGCAACTGAAAAATCCTCCAGACCCTACCTTTAAGTAGCTACTAGCTAGAGTGGTCCAAACTGATGTTAAAATGCATATATGTTTTTAGTCAAATAATGTGAACATTTTCTGCAGCTGGGCCAAACTGACCGCTCCTTCTCAAATTCTGGACCTCACTAATTTCTAAACCCTGGCTACGACCCTGTATTCCAGTCATCTGATGTTTCGTGAAAATGTTATTTCAGTCAAAATTTTCTTCTGATTGTTATCATAAGTTGCTAGCGCTGTGTTGTACAAGTCTGGATATTCAGACTCTTCCATCTTGTCTTCTTTCTGCTTCCATGATGCCCACCCACTTATTTGATCAGCCAAAGCCAAGTGGCTACCACCAGAAGTGCAAAGGGGTAAATTCTGCGTGACAGAGCAAAATCTTTGCACATTTACATGGATGGCAACGGCTTCATACTACCATGTTCGAAATGGCTTCCCCTCTGGTTCCTCCCCCTCTTTGGTGGAGTGAAAGCAGCTTAGAGTGAATATGAAAGAATCAAAATACAGCTTGTTTATCTAAAAAAGTGCCAGAAGAGGATCCCACTGATCCCCTGACCCCCAGACATCCAGGCTAAACTCCAAATGTTCTCAGATCCTAGAAACGCCCCTGTGTACATGTGACCTCCTTGCAAAAGTGGCCCTGGGGCAAAGATTGAGTATCCCTACTATACACATTACTATCCAGAAATCCATGTGTGCAATTTGTCTCATGATGATTTAAGATATTCTCATCAGATTTGACACATTTTACCATCTTGCAAAAATACAGTAGAACAATTAAAAAACAAATATGAGTTTAGTGAAAGAGAGGACACAACATGCTTCCAATCAAGGTAACATGTGACGTCACGTCGTGCTGTCCAGTGCATTCACGCACACATTGCTGAGCAGGCAGGTGACGTCAGCTCAAGTCTGTGAGGGTTCAGAGCTTTGGATATTGCTTTAGGTTGGATCCCGATGAAGAGTTTAAACGGATAGTTGTCACGGTGTCAGTTACAAGCAGCTAAAACAGTCAGACGGTCAGAATGACGTGATAAGAAGAATGATTGGTTCGCACTTCCAGCTGTCACAGACAGCATTCAGCGACAACAAACAATGAGGCGATAAACACAATGTAGAAATAGGCGAGTAGCCGCGGTAGAGACTGGCCCCCTTCACACACACACACACGCACACTGTTCTACAGCCAGTGTCACAGGTGTTTTTATGTCGACGTTTAACACTACAATGTGTATTTTAAAAGACAGCTAGCAAACACTAAGCAGACAATTCAATAAACAGGATAACGGGGTTGCTACTAGCTAACTAGCGGACGTTATAGCAGACTATTCATTATTGAAACCTTAATCATCCTACCTTGACTTTGACACGAACCACCCCCCTCTCCTCCTCGCCTGCCATTTTAAAGACTCCGTTTCGGAACAGGGTGGTTGTTAAGAGTTTTGTTTTCCTCCTACACCGACATGGTGATCAATAACATGGTGAGGGGGTGGGGGGTATGAGGGGTGCTGCACTAGCCGAGTTCCTCTTCGTGATCTTCTTCTGCTTTGACTATACACAGAGATTACAGCTGGACTACCGCCATCTACTGGACACCCTAGAGTTGTTTTATCTGAAGAAGGGGAACATTTCTAGATTAATCTACCCATGCCACTCCTTACATGTTTCCTCCAACAATATTAATAAAACCAATTCAGTTATTTTCAAGTAAGTAATCAATTAACTAAACTCCATAACTGCCTTAAAGACATAAAAACCTGGATGAGCACCAATTTCCAATGTTAAATTCAGACAAAACTGAAGTTATTGTTCTTGGCCCCAAACAACTCAGAGACTCTTTATCTGATGACATAGTTTCTCTAGATGGCAGTGCTCTGGCCTCTAGCACTACCATAAGAAACCTTGGAGTAACATTTGATCAAGATTTGTCTTTTAATTCTCATTTAAAACAAACCTCACGGACTGCATTTTTTTCATCTGCATAATACTGCGAAAATTAGGCCTATCCTGACCTGAAAAGATGCAGAAAAATTGGTCCACGCTTTTGTTACCTCAAGGCTGGATTACTGTAACTCTCTATTATCAGGTAGCTCTAGTAAGTCCTTAAAAACTCTCCAGCTAATTCAGAATGCAGCAGCACGTGTACTAACAGGAACTAAGAAACAAGATCATATTTCTCCTGTTTGAGCTTATCTGTACTGGCTCCCTGTAAAATCCAGAATTGAATTCAAAATCCTACTGTTTACTTATAAAGCTCTAAATGGTCAAGCTCCGTCATATCTTAGAGAGCTCATAGTGCCATATTATCCCACCAGAACACTGCGCTCTGAGAACGCAGGGTGACTCGTGGTCCCTAAAGTCTCCAAAAGTAGATCAGGAGCCAGAGCCTTCAGCTATCAGGCTCCTCTCCTGTGGAATCATCTTCCTGTTACGGTCCGGGAGGCAGACACCATCTCCACATTTAAGACTAGACTTAAGACTTTCCTCTTTGATAAAGCTTATAGTTAGGGCTGGCTCAGGCTTGTCCTGTACCAGCCCCTAGTTAGGCTGACTTAGGCCTAGTCTGCCGGAGGACCCCTCTATAATACACCGGGCACCTTCTCACCTCTCTCTCTCTCTCTCTCTTATTCTATTACTGCATCTTGCTAGCTCGGCCATTCTGGATGTCATTAACTCGGCTTCTTCTCCGGAGCCTTTGTGCTCCACTGTCTCTCAGATTAACTCATATCGCAGCGGTGCCTGGATAGCGTGACATGTGTGGTTGTGCTGCTGCCGTGGTCCTGCCAGATGCCTCCTGCTGCTGCCATCATTAGTCATTAGTTGTACTGTTATTATACACATATGATTATTGTCACACATGTATACTGCCAGATATTAATATATACTTTCAACATATTGTACCACAGTAGCCAGAATTATAACTATAACATTATTACTTTCAATAATGTTGTTGTAAGCTACTGTCATTACCTGCATCTCTCTCTCTCTCTCGCTCTCTCTCTGTGTCTCATTGTGTCATACGGATTACTGTTAATTTATTATGCTGATCTGTTCTGTACAACATCTATTGCACGTCTGTCCGTCCTGGAAGAGGGATCCCTCCTCAGTTGCTCTTCCTGAGGTTTCTACCGTTTTTTTCCCCGTTAAAGGGTTTTTTTGGGGAGTTTTTCCTTATCCGCTGTGAGGGTCCAAAGGACAGAGGGATGTTGTATGCTGTAAAGCCCTGTGAGGCAAATTGTGATTTGTGATATTGGGCTTTATAAATAAGATTGATTGATTGATTGATTTTTTCAGTTTTTATGGCGAAATAAAACCATTACATTAAAAAGGTCACCGCGTGTTGAAGAGTATGATAAGGGTGGTGTTAAACTCATTTTTGAATTTATATTTTGAATGAATAGTCAGTACCTTTAAGAGAAATTGGATAAAAGCCTACAGTGGCATACAAAGGTTTGGGCACCCCTGGTCAAAATTTCATTTACTGTGAGTAGTTAAGTAAGTAGAAGATAGACTAAATCCATTCTTCCCTCTACTCGTGAAATGTTCCCCATGCCACTGGCTGCAACACAAGCCCAAACCATGATCCACCACTGTGTTTAACACCTGGACAGTTGTTCTTTTCACTAAATTCTGCATCTATTTTTCTCCAAACATACCTTTGCTCATTGCCTCCAAGAAGTTCTATTTTGATTTCATGCCCACAAGTCCTCAGGACGTGTTTCCAAAAAGCATCAGGCTTGTTAAGATGTTCCTTTGCAAACTTCTGACGCTGAATTTTGTGGTGAGGACACAGGAGGTTTTCTTTCTGATTACTCTTCCATGGTCATATTCGTAGAGGTGTCACTGCACAGTAGAACAGGGCACCACCATTCCACAGGATCAAACTGGCACAAATTCAGTGAACCCTACTCCCATTATCACAAAACAGTCCAGTCCACCCTGACATCATTATTCCACTCACTTCTGTTATTCAATTTATTGTAATAAATTAACACTACTTGATCGTTCCACACGTTTTTATCCTTGTGGCTACTTGGGGCTTGGGGAAGATGGAGCCATTCATGTTGCGTCTCAGGCACCCCTAGACTGGGCATAACAGAAGACTCAAAAGAAACTGAATCAGTGGTTGCAAAGAGATAAAATGTTGAAAGGTAGAGTCTTACTTATTAAGGCTTAAGGAATATCTCAGCTCACATACAGTTGCAATCAAAATTATTCAACCCCCTTCGCAAATTAGGTTTATTTGCAAAATTTACAAACATTCAGCTGTTTGCAATAATCCAATCAAACACAAACAATTTAAACAGCTCAACACAACTAATATTTACAAGTGGTTTCTCCAAATTCAACACATAATGCCACTTTTAATGACAGGGACCCAGCTGCATGATGGCGGACATGGGCGTTGCCATATATCCAATCCATACCGGAAGTCCATACCGGAAGTTGGTCTGTGTGTGTATCATTTGCCGAAGAAGAAATGGAAGAAGGCAACAGAGAAGATGAAGAGAAGAATGCTAACAATACACTCACGACCAAGAGAAAGAGCAGTAAGAGAATGAGTCTTTTAATTATTAGAATTAGACAACTTTATTGTCATTGTACATTGTACAACAAAATTCTGTTCGGCACTTAGCACTAGCAGTACTAGCTAGTAGCTAACACTAGCATAGAGTACCAAGCCGCTGCGTTTATACGCGCCATCATCTTCATTATATTTTAACACGTGTGTTACAGTATCTCACATAAGTGAGTACACCCCTCCCATTTTTGCAAATATTTCATTATATCTTTTCATGGGACAACACTACACAAATGACACTTTGATATAACTTAAAGTAGTCAGTGTACAGCTTGTATAGTAGTATAGATTTACCTTCCTCTGAAAATTACTCAAAACACAGCCATCAACATCTAAACAGCTGGCAACATAAGTGAGTACACCCCACAGTGAACATGTCCAAATTGTGCCTAAAGTGTCAATATTTGTGTGCCAACCATTATTATCTAGCACTGCCTTAACCCTTTTGGGCATGGAATTCACCAGAGCTCACCTGTGCACCTGTGGGGCATCCTCAAGCTGAAAGTGGGGTAGCACAAGGTGTCTTCACATCCATCTGCTCCATGATGTCATCATGAACGAGTGGGAGAGGATTCCTGAAGCAACCTGTGAGCTCTGGTGAATTCCATGCCCAAAAGGGTTAAGGCAGTGCTAGATAATAATGGTTGGCACACAAATATTGACACTTTAGGCACAATTTGGACATGTTCACTGTGGGGTGTACTCACTTATGTTGCCAGCTGTTTAGATGTTGATGGCTGTGTTTTGAGTAATTTTCAGAGGAAGGTAAATCTATACTACTATACAAGCTGTACACTGACTACTTTAAGTTATATCAAAGTGTCATTTGTATAGTGTCCCATGAAAAGATATAATGAAATATTTGCAAAAATGGGAGGGGTGTACTCACTTATGTGAGATACTGTATGTTCTCTAAGATGCAATTCTATGTAATGTATCGAATCATTAGGGGGATGTCTATGTGGGGAATCTCGGCATGCACAAAATACTACCACCGGATGGTGGGTTTAGCTACATTTGTTGTGTAAAAACGAGGGCATGATTGATATTAACTTAACGTTAGCTGCTCAAGGTCTGCTGTGCTCCCTTTCATCAATGTCTGTGTGTAAACAGTGTTGATGTTGGTCAGAGACTACTACTGCCCTCGCTTGATGTGTTGGTTAATTTAGATGTGTAGTTTGCAGCAGGGTTACTATGTGTTCCTCTGCCTTTTGGTGTGTTGTGGTGTAAAACTTGTGTGCACACACTCACTGCACACAAGCCATTTTTTTCCCAATTTTTGGTTTGCCTGGTCTCCTTGTGTATTAATGCTTGTATAACCTCAACCCTGCACTGCACAATCAAGTTATATACAGCTTTTTTTCTGGAGATATTCCAAAAATAGTAACGAGAGTCGTCTCATGTGGTATACGACATGAGCCATCCCAATAGCTGTAGTGCCTCCTCCACCATGAGTCCTTTAGATCAGTAAAATGTGGTTGATGTTCAGTATGTTTTCCCAGGGGCGCCGCCAGGGATTTTGGGCCCCATGAAAAGAATTTTTACTGGGGCCTATAGGCCTACCAGAGTTGGGTATGATGCGTTACAAAGTAACGCGTTACTTTGTAAAGTACTCTAACGCGTTACTTTGTAACGACAGCATAGCTCCTAGGGTCATTAGGGCACTCAAACTCCTCCACCACAATAAGGTGACAGTTCTCAGAGGAGTATTCTGAAACATTTGTCAGAACTTCCTGTGGAAGATACAGTAGCTTTACAGTTTACTTATGGCGCTTCAAATGGAGCTCCTGCCATCTGCTGATGCTTTTAGGTGACTACAACAACATGTCGGCTGGCACATGAACAGACACAGTGACTCACAGTTACTTTGTAACGCGTTAGAGTACTTTACAAGTTAGAGTTTACTCAGTTAGAGTACTTTGATTACTTTTTGCAGTAACGAGTAACCTAACGTGTCAGTTTGCTGTTTGAGTAATCAAATACTAAAGTACATTTTCAAACAAGACATCAGTAACTTCCGTTACTTTTAGAACGCTGGTCCTTCAGCTCCGAAACAGCAATGGCTGTTGTTTGGTTCAAATAATGGAGATAACGTTAAACCTATCAGTCTGAAAGAAGCCACGGAGCTTGTGGCTCGCTACGTGGTCGGAGAAATGCTGTGGTTGTCTATGGTGGAGTCTAAATAGGTGGAGTAGGACTCGCTGACAGACATATTTCAGACTCAGGACTTGCATTATGCCCGGTACACGCTACACGCTGGTACTCACCAATTATCCCCGGTCGTCTTTCAAGGCGTGTGTGATGTCATCGGGTTATTCTTGTCCTATCTTTATTTTACTATTATTTGAGTCACTGTGTCTGTTCATGTGCCAGCCGACATGTTGTTGTAGTCACCTAAAAGCATCAGCAGATGGCAGGAGCTCCATTTGAAGCGCCATAAGTAAACTGTAAAGCTACTGTATCTTCCACAGGAAGTTCTGACAAATGTTTCAAAATACTCCTCTGAGAACCGTCACCTTATTGTGGTGGAGGAGTTTGAGTGCCCTAATGACCCTAGGAGCTATGCTGTCGGGGGCATTTTGCCCCTGGTAGGGTTTCCCATGGCAGATTGGTTCTGGGCGAAGGATCAGACGAAAAACGGTTCAAAAGACCCTTCATGATGGATACAAACAAGGACACGTGTACCCGGCCCGGAGGGTTACCGGGGCCCCGCCCTGGAGCCAGGCCTGGGGTTGGGGCCCGTGGGCGAGCGCCTGGTGGTCGGGCCTTCGCTCATGGGGTCCGGCCGGGCCCAGCCCGAACCGGCTACATGGGCTCGTCCCCCTGCAGACCCACCACCCGCAGAGGGATCCAGAAGGGTTCGGTGCAATGTGGATTGGGCAGCAGACCAAGGCGGGGGCCTTGGCGGTCCGATCCTCGGTTACAGAAGTTGGCTCTTGGGACATGGAATGTCACCTCTCTGGAGGGGAAGAAGCCGGAGCTTGTGGAAGAGGTTGAGCGCTATCGGCTAGACATAGTCGGCCTCACCTCGACACATAGTTCCGACTCTAGAACCCTAGTCCTTTCGACTAGGGTTCTAGAGTCTAGAGCAACTTCGCTAGAGTTGCTCCGGGTGAGAGGCAGAGGGCCGGGGTGGGCTTTCTGATAGCCCCCAGACTCTCTGCCTGTATGTTGGGGTTTACCCCGGTAGACGAAAGGGTTGCTTCCCTGCGCCTTCGGTTCGGGGAACGGGTCCTGACTGTTGTCTGTGCTTATGTGCCGAACAACAGTTCAGAGTACCCACCCTTTTTGGAGTCTCTGGAACAGGTGCTGGACAGTGCCCCGACCGGGGACTCCATTGTTCTGCTGGGGGACTTCGACGCTCATGTGGGCAATGACAGCGGGACCTGGAGGGGCGTGATTGGGAGGAACGGCCTGCCTGATCTGAACCTGAATAGTGTTCAGTTATTGGACTTCTGGGCGGGTCGCAGTTTGGCCGTAACTAACACCATGTTCAAACATAAGGATGTCCATCAGTGCACGTGGCACGTATTCGTATTCCAGTGAGGAAACAGAGACGGGGGACTCGGGGGCGGGTCGTCCAATTTCTGGGACAGAAGTTGCTGAGGTAGTGAAACAACTCCGAGGCGGCGGAGCCCCGGGGATGGATGAGATTCGTCCTGGATATCTCAAGGCTCTGGATGTTGTGGGGCTGTCCTGGCTGACACGCCTCTGCAACATTGCATGGACATCGGGAGCAGTGCCTCTGGAGTGGCAGACCGGGGTGGTGGTCCCCATTTTCAAGAAAGGGGACCAGAGGGTGTGTTCCAACTACAGGGGGATCACACTCCTCAGCCTACCCGGTAAGGTCTACTCCAGGCTGCTGGAGAAGAGGGTCCGGTCGATAGCTGGACCTCAGATTGAGGAGGAGCAATGTGGTTTTTGTCCCGGACGCAGAACCGTGGACCAGCTCTTTACCCTCGCCAGGGTGCTGGAGGGGGCATGGGAGTTTGCCCAACCTGTCCACATGTGTTTTGTGGATTTGGAGAAGGCTTACGACCATGTCCCCAGGGGCATCCTGTGGGGGGTGCTCCGGGAGTATGGGGTTGGTGGCCCCTTGCTAAGGGCCATCCAGTCCCTGTACTGAAGGAGCATGAGTCTGGTTTGCGTGGCTGGCAGTAAGTCGGACCTGTTCCCGGTGAGGGTTGGACTCCGCCAGGGCTGCCCTTTGTCACCAGTTCTGTTCACAACTTTTATGGATAGAATTTCTAGGTGCAGCCGAGTGGTGGATGGTGTCAGGTTCGGTGATGGGAGGATCTCGTCCCTGCTTTTTGCGGATGACGTGGTCCTCCTTGCTCCATCAAACAGTGACCTCCAGCTCTCGTTAGGGCGGTTCGCAGCCAAGTGTGAAGCGGCTGGGATGAGAATCAGCACCTCCAAGTCTGAGGCCATGGTCCTCAGCCGGAAAAGGGTGGATTGCCCACTCCAGGTCAGGGGGGAGGTCTTTCCTCAGGTGGAGGAGTTTAAGTATCTTGGGATCTTGTTCACAAGTGAGGGTAGGATGGAGTGGGAGATTGACAGGCGGATTGGGGAGGCGTCAGCAGTGATGCAGGCGCTTAACCGGCCCGTTGTGGTGAAGAGGGAGCTTAGCCAGAAAGCGAAGCTCTCTACTTACCAGTCGATCTACGTTCCAACCCTCACCTATGGTCACGAGCTCTGGGTAGTGACCGAAAGAATGAGATCGCGAGTACAAGCGGCCGAAATGAGTTTCCTCCGCAGGGTGGCTGGGCTTAGCCTTAGGGATAGGGTGAGGAGCTCAGACATCCGGGAGGGACTCGGAGTAGAGCTGCTGCTCCTCCACATCGAGAGGTTGAGTTGAGGTGGTTTGAGCATCTGGTAAGGATGCCTTCCGGACGCCTCCCTTGGGAGGTGTTTTGGGCATGTCCAACCGGGAGGAGACCTCGGGGCCGCCCCAGAACATGCTGGAGGGATTACATCACCCGGCTGGCCTGGGAATGCCTCGGGGTTCCCGCGGAAGAGCTGACGGAAGTGGCTGGGGAGAGGACTGTCTGGGCTTCTTTGCTGAGGCTAATGCCCCCGCGACCCGAACCCGGATAAGCGCAGGACGACGAGTACGAGTACGAGTACGAGTACAAGTTTCAGAATAAAAGCCTATTTAGAAAATGGAGGGATTCTCTCAGCCGAGGTTATAAGGGATTTTAATTTGAAACAAGTGTTGAGTTTGAAATGACGGTGCGATATGTTAACTTTACAAAGACAATGGGCGGATTAAAAGTAAATATATAAACACACAGAGGGATTAATAAATAACAGACCGTCTATAATGTAGTTTGTTTCAAATGAAGCTGGGAGCCTCTGCAGTTGTGGTGAGTAAAAGCCCCGCCGCTATTTGTTAAGGTTATTACTTTATGTCCGACAGTGAGGATGTACCATTGTTTGCTAGCTTGATGCTAATGACAGTAACGTTAACTCAGTGGGTTGACAAAGTGCCTCTGCTGTTTCACACCATCATTTCCCCCTTTTACTCTGTGTGGTAACATCCCTAGAGGAAATATTAAAAATGCTGGGGTGTTGTTGTCATACAGTTGTCTACGGCAGCAGATCGTTCTGTGTTTCTACTGGTCAAAGTGACGGCTGTGATGGGAGAATTGGATCTCAGTGAAGGGCAAGTGGTCCATAACTTTAATTTTGGAGACAAAAAAATGTAGGCTTAGTGCCCTGTGGTCCACTTCCAAATAGGAAATGTAGAATACTCAAAAGTACTTTAAAAGTGCTTGAGTTACTTTTCTCAGGGAGTAACGCAGTAAAGTAACTGGTTGCTTTTTTAGAAAGTAACGCAGTAACATACTTTGATTATTTTTAAAGTAACCCTTACCCAACACTGACTCTGGCACCTTAAGCTGCTATCACGCTGCCGTGCAATAACTTGCAGCTTCCAGCTATTTTGAAGAGGGGAAGGAGGCAGAGGGGAAGCAGTTTTGAACATGGCAGCATGGAGCAGTTGTTGTCCATGTGAATGCGTACAGAATTTGCTCTGCCACACTGTTCACCATGTTGAACTTTTGGTGGTAGCGTTAGGCTTTGGCTGATCAAATAAGGGTGTGGGCATCATGGAAGCAGAAAGACGACAACATGATTGAGCAGGCTCATTGAGTAGACGTGTTTTTGGCTGCTCCTGTTGACTTCTAATAAATTAATACTTTTTTCAACCTCAGAATCACTCAGAGTTTCATAAAAAGTACATCAAGTGATCTGTGAAACCATCTACAATGTCACAAAAGCCTTCTAAAGAACAGGGAGAGAGAGCAGGTTGTCGAGAAACACCACCTCTAACTCCACAGCTAACTAAGAAGCAGATGCTAATGCTAAAGACATTGAAGTGCTAGCAAAGGTAATTGGTGCCATTCAAGCATCAATCGACTCGTTCCGTGAGGAAAACCGGGTGTCTATTGCCACTCTACACTCGATGCTGAGTACGTTTGGCCAAAGAATCACAGATGTGGAGGATGGACTGAACGAGTTTGACAAAAGACTGAGTAATGTAGAGTTATCACAAGCATCACTAAGCAAAGAAAACAAGTTGCGGAGAGAAAGTGATATACTTGGAGAACTACACTAGATGGCCAAATATACGCATTGTGGGGATTAAAAGAAAACACAGAGGGATCTCAGCCCTCAGCGTTTATCACCAGTCTACTTCTCGACATGTTTGGAGAAGAAAGTTTTCAGACACCGTTGTGTGTGGACAGAGCCCACAGGCCCCCAAAGCCAGGTCAGGGCGACAACAGTTCACGGCCATTCATAGTGAAGCTACACCACTTTCAAAACAAGGAGCAGATCCTGTGTCTTGCAAGAGAGAGGAGCCAGCTTGCCTATGGTGGATCAAGAATACACATCTTCCCTGACTTCAGCCCGAACATCAGCAAACGATGTACCGCCTTCTCTGAATCCAAACAGGAACTTCACGCTGCGATGACCAAGTTTGTACTACCTGGCCACACTACAGTTCAACCACAACAAGAGGCACAAGAATTTTTCAGATCCCTCCTGGGGGAGGCACTCACGTACATCAACAACAACATCGCTGGTGACATCTCCATATCTTACCATAGAAGAAGATATGTGAGGTAATGGGCTAAGCTTAGTGAGATGTTTATAAGTCCTGCGATCCAACTGCATCCAAGTGACGATGATATTACTATGGACATGATTGCTATGCCAACTGTTCAGTTACCCCCCCTGCATTTCACCAGGGGTCTTATGCGGCACCGTTTATGTCACATTTGGAAACTAGGAACTTATAATTCAGCAGGGGTCCGTTTCACAAAGCAGGTTCAACAAACTCTGAGTCTAATCCTGAACTCTGAGTTGATCTACTCTGAGATAGGAAACTCTGAGTTTCCGGTTCCAGAACAGCTGATTTGAATCAGTTTAATCAACTCGGAGTAGTTTCACCTGGAGTTAAGCGCGTGCACCACAACTATAAAAAGCCAGCATCAATGGAGCCCCGATTCGACGAGTCACCATGGCAACGGGGACGGGGAGGGCTGCATTTTTCACCCCACTAGAATTAGAAATCTTAATGCACTCATACAGCAAGTTTGCACACGTTTTCAAAAAGAAGTGCAACACCGCTGCAGCTGCAAAAGAGAGGGAGACGGCGTGGGACAACATTGCTGCTCTGGTCAATGCAAAGTTAAAATGTAGTCCTTTGCGATCACAATAATATTACAGGGGAAAACTGCTTGAATGGTAGCCTATTAATTTATTTCATTTAGGTGCAGTCCCGCAGGGGAGAAGCGCACTTGGCAGCAGTTTAGGATGAAATATTAAAACATTGTTCAAACAGGTAAGACCTCGGCATAATCTCATGGGGGTACCTCATTTTGATCATGTTTTACATTGTAAAATAAATATTAAGTGGCTGTTTGACTGTGCAGTTGTTTTATCTCCAACATAATGCTGTTTTCACACACATCAGTGTCTTCTCATCTATATCATGTTCTGTTAAATAATTAAGCCTGTTTAAACTAACACAGACTTCTACTCAGCCAACAGAAAGAAGGCAGATGCCCGTAAAACGAGCACACTTTTCTGACCGCTCTGCATACAGTTGCCTTACTCAAGTGCTCAGCCTCTGACATTGTACAAAAAACTTCCATTAGCAAAGAAACCCAGCGCAACACATGATATCTGCTGGGATGTGACTACGATTGGTAATGTTGCAAATGTAAGGACGGATTAGGTTGTGTATGTAGATGATGGACTGTGACGTGAAACGATACCGCTCAAAAAGATAATTGTGTGGAAATGCTAAAACATTTATGCGCGGTCTGATAACCATCTCCCGAGGAGTAGGCCTATTTAATTCTCTGCGCAGTAATTCTGCACCTTCATCCACGGGATCGTTATCAAAAGGACATGCCATGTTAGTGAAAAAAGTCGCCACCTACTGTGTCTAATGGACTGACTCTGATTTTTTTAAATGACAGACGGCAGAACTAGGTTACGCCAAAACTCGCCTGCTGACTGAATGAATGAGGAAATCAGATGGAGTGTGTGGCTCTGAAGGAGGGCGGAGACAGAGAGAAACTCGAGGTTCATTGAGAAAAACCTGGTCCCGACCAGGTTAGGTTCATAGAGTCTGTTACTACGGGAACTGACCGAGAGCTTAAGTTACCTCTCTCTCTGAAACAGGCTAGAGTTACCCCTCTTTCTCTGGTTTGAGTTACCTCCCTTTTTGAAACGGAAAACTCAGAGTTTCCCTCATTTCAGGGTTAACAGACTCTGAGTTTTCAATAAAACCTGCTTTGTGAAACGGATCCCAGGTTCTAAGGATCCTGGGCCAAGCCAGCACAAACAGACACCAAAATTTATGGAAAGAGTTTATTCTCCTTCACTACAGACAATCAAACAGTGACTACCCACAGTCAGTAAAAATAGCAAATCTTCTATAAAAGTCAATGGCAGTGAAGCCTAAAATTTCACTAACACTAGATTCACACACCTCTAAAATAAATTAAAATCAAATAAAATAGCAAGCTAAGCAGTCTGTGATTAAGTCCATACGTTCAAATCTGGTGTAGGGCTGTGAGGGGCTGGGCAAGAGTCCATTAGTCCAAACAGTCCATTTTCTGACAGTCGCTGAGGGGCCTTGAAGGCCGTGCTCTGCCTTCATTTGTGAAGGTAAACTGGGAAACAACAAACTGCCTTTAGTTACTTATCATAATATAAGGCAACATCTCAAACAACCATCTCGATTCTGATGTTCCTTTAATTTACCTGTTAAAGGCCATCATGGCCTAGACAAAATGTGATGACGCAGCATGCCTGTAAACTACAGCCTCACTGTGGTGAAAAGAAAATACTGCACCTCAGTAAACAGCAGTACAATCACATATAGCAACTGAGTACACAATATAAAAGAATGTCTCTTAATAGTCACAAAGGCATCCTTGACTCGGCTGCAGCTTCGTTGTTCAAGTGGCGTCTGCATGCACCACGCTCCTTCTCCCTCTGTGTCCAACAAAAAAACCTCTGCAGGTGGAACTGGTGCACTACCTTTCAACAGGTCCGTGATTGGCCCACGCTGACTGCCAGTTTGTTAGGTGGATGCGTTGCAGGTGAGCAAGTTCCATACCCCGCCCTTGACAGTTCATATAATCACCACAGAGACAACAAAAACAACAACAAGAACAACAACGAGCTCCATGCAGAGAAAAGTAAAACACAATATGCAATGTATAATTTAAACTCAAGCAAATAAAAACCCCTAAAAATTAAAACATGCAATATATAAAAAAAACACGCATCATGCATAAAATAACTCACTAAAATATTTTTAAAATCATACAATAAATCTTGCTACACCCTCCACTTATAAGCTGGCTTTCTGAAATTTACAATGGCAATATCAGTTTCTTTTTCGATATAATTCAGTTCAGTAGAGTAAATAAGAGCACTGGTCAGACGATATATTGTGATTGAGGTTCATTACTGTTAGGAAAATAATGCCACTGCAGGAAGGTTGCAAATGAGAGTTTGTAAATGCTAAAAGTGTTTATGGGGGTATTGCCCTTGTAAGACAGTGAGTTATTGTTCATTACATGTTAAATGCAGTTGTTTGCATTGTGTGAGTGTTTTTTTACTTGCTTTGTGCATTTATGTGTGCTCTTTATCAAACAGACAGGGTAGGGCAGGTGTTACATTCAAAATTTAATTCTAAAAGTAGAGGGGCAGCTAAATGTCCCTTTTATTGCATCAAGTATTACTTCAGATCCAAATGGCAGGTATGTAATGGTGGTGGGTAAGCTTTTTCAACTCCATTTGGTATTACTCCAATATCTACAGTGGTGGAAAAAAGTTTTCGGACACCCTTAAAATTTTACACAATCTCAAATATTATCATGAAATATTTGTGGAAAAATCTTTTTTGTGTTTCAAAAGGTGTGGCTGCATTAGACAGATACAAACAAATACAAATTATATTTTTTTGTTTATTGTTTACAAGAAAAACTAACAAAACTAAATTCTTGACAGTTTCAATATGTCAGTTCTCAACATTGTCGGTATCAAAGTCAACAAATAACAGAGAATGTGTTCAAAACTGAACAAAAAATAAATAAACCATCACATCATCAAATTAATATTTAGTAGTCCTGTCACTGGCACGTAGTAGAGCTCTAATCCTGGCTGGCATGTTCCCCACGAGCCTTTCACACTGTTGAGGGGTAATCTTGTCCCATTCTTCTTGAATTACTGCTTTTAATTCTTCTAAATTCTTTGGTTTATGCTTTGAAACAGACCTTTTGATAATCCACCACAGATTTTCAGTGGGGCTCATGTCCGGGATTGAGCTGGCCACTCTAAGACCTGGATACTGTGCTCCTGCAGCCAAGTTCTACTGGCCTTGGATGTGTGGCAAGGGGCATTATCTTGTTGAAACATCCAGTTTTTACCTCGACGGAACAGTGCACGCGCAGAAGGGAGCATGTGGGTTTCGAGAATGGTACAATATTTGGTAGAGTCCAATGTGCCATCACAGACAGTGAGATGACCAACACCAGCAGCACTCATGCATCCCCAAACCATGATACTGCCTCCACCATGCTTGACAGTAGGTACTGTACATGCTGGAGATAATGCTTCGCCTGGTCTTCGCCCTCACATTAGTAGGAGGAAGATAAAGCTGGAAACTGGACTCATCTGACCACAAAATCTTCTTCCAATTCCTGGCTGTCCAGTTCTTGTGCGCCTGGGCCCAACGACGCCGGGCTAACCTCTGTCTCTCATTGATCAGGGGCTTCTTGATAGCCTTGTAGGACCTTAAGCCATGATCTAAAAGTCGGCCACGTACAGTGCGGGTGGAACACTGGACACCAGTTTGGTTTGACCACTGCTGCTGAAGCTCCTGTGATGTCATTCGGCGGTTTTTCCTGCACATGCGGATCAGGATGCGGTCATTTCTTGCTGAAGAAACCCTTGGACGCCCAGATCTTGGTTTGTCTTCCAAGCTGTTGGTTCGTCTGTATTTCTGCAGAGTGTATCCAACTGCTGAAGGACTGCATCTGCACTTCCTGGCTATCTGGCGGCAGCTGTACCCTTCCTGGCTGAGAATCTTTATCTTCAGGCGTGTTTCCTGCGTTAGGTTCCTTGTTTTAGCCATTTTTGTGTCTGAAGAACTTTCAAATGTGCTGGCTTTATGTAGACACAAAGCTTGGCAACAAAAATTGTGTCTTTTAATAAAAAGAACGACCTTCATCACTGGTACCAAAATGACCCAATACTCAAAATTTCTTATGTATTTTTATGGAACCAATCAATTTTAAGTTTTTAATGGCTTTTTTAGGATTTATTTAGTATTTTGGCTGTGACTGTACTAAAAGAAATTGCACTTGAAGACCTAAGAGTGATTCTTAATGCAATATTTCACAAATGCATGGGGTGTCCGAAAACTTTTTTCCACCACTGTATGTACCTTATTTTGATGACAAACTGTTCTTTATAAATATGTTAAGAAGCAGTTGTTGCCCTCAATACTGAAAGGCATTTTATAGGGTCGAGTGGGACTAACTTTTCCAAACACTCAACATGTTGGGATTTGGGCCTAATTTTATTAAATTAATCATTTACACTGATCCAACTGCCTCAGTTTATATCAATTCTATCTTTTCTGATTATTTCCCCTTCGCAGAGGAACAAAACAAGGAAATCCATTAAGCCCATTACTTTTCGTCCTTGCTATAGAGCCACTTTCCATAGCTCTCAGATGTAACAAAAGTAGGCCTATACAAGGTATTGCACGAGGCGGCCTAATTCACACTGTTTCACTTAATGTTGATGATTTATAATTATATGTTACAACGAACTTCGAACAATTTGGAAAATTATCAGGGTATTCGTTCAAATAAACACAAGAAATTTGTGCTCTAGAGAAAGGATCAGCACTCAGTGAATAACCTCCTAAGCCCTATGATAAGCTATTATGGCAAGGCTTAACTATACAGACCAGTGAGCAGTGATAACTGATGCCGGATTTCCACTGGATGCGTGTCCGTTGCGGAACAGCAGCGCTGGTTATCCGCTGTGTGCTCCGCCGTCTGTCAATACCCACTGGCTGCGTTTGCTGTGTGGAGCGGTGCAACTCTGCCGGAAGACATCTTGGTGCACTGCCATGATTAATATCTCCTTGTCCATGGTGTCAATGGGGTGAAATGACGTTTGAAAACCTCTGAACTGTTGACTTCAGGCCTGCCTCCGCCTATTATGTAGTTTAAGGTGTAGTGCAGGGAAATATGATCCACTGTGAACACTGTGTATTTTATTTTGAAAATTAACCGGATGTTTTATTTTGTTTCTGTGCATGACTTCCTGCCCCACACGATCTGCTCTGTGCTGAATTGCTGCGTAGTGCTCCGCTGTCCGGCAAAAATAGAAGTCCTGCGTATCTGTTTCTGAGGGCTCTGGAGTGCCGCAGCTGTGAGAGAGCCAGAACGCAGCACCGCCGTAGCCAGTGGAAACACACACATTGACTAGAATTGAATCCTATCGGCTCCGCTGCCGTGCCAGAGCGGAGACGCAACCAACACGCATCTGGTGGAAATAGGCTGCAACACGTCTTTGGGGTCATCAGGTGGGAACCTCCTTTCCGTGTTTCGTCTAGTTGGTCCCATGACACCTCCAGGAGGCTAGACAGCTATCTCTGGCGTCCCAGAGACACTCCCCTAATGCCAGCTCTCACTGCTCCCCCGCACCAACCCAGCAACCTCCTTTATATGTATACCAGCCTTGTGACAAGCTAACTTTACAGCCTGACAAAATATGCTTTAAGGTTGCAGTACCTGAACACAATGGTCATGATGGGTCCCCATTTACCCACAGTTTTAGGTTCTAGGAGGTTGGTAACACATCATATGCAGCCCCTACCAGGAATCGAATACAATTCTCCTCTATATTACACAGGTCCCTCCAACTAAGCTTCCTCTTCTCTACACTTTCCTAATTCAACCACTGTCCCTGTTTAGCCTGGGCCACTACCTTTGCACCCCTTAATATCTCCTCCTGTCTACATATCTGTTCCACAACCAGATTTCTTTTATCTTTGGGACCTGCTTTATTCCATACCGGTTTGCCTGAGCCAAGCCCCAGGCCTCCCCGGCCAAACTGAACATCACCTACAATCTCTGCATGCCTAAGAGCTGCCTCTGCCTCCTGAACTGCCAATCTTGGCTTCCATTTCCTCCCCTTGGTTGGATTTGGAACCACACTCCTAACTACCATGTCCTTACTCCCAGATAACAACAGCTCTGTCCTGATCTTGGTACATTTAAATTCCTCTGTTAAACTAGATACTGGCAGCTGAAGTATCCCTTTTCCATACAATGCAACACTACTTAGACACCTAGGAGCACCCAACCACTTCCTAATATAGGAGCTAACTGACCTTTCAATTCTCTCCACAACGGATATTGGAATTCATAAATTGACAGTGGTCACATTAACCTAGGATATAGCCCAAATTGCAAACACCCCAACTTCAACTTTCCTGGAAGTTCTGATTTATCTATTCTATCCAGTCCATCAGCCACATCTTTTCACCACCTGTTCCTCATCATTCAACTCTTGTGCCACCTACCTAAGCTCTTTACTGACTTTTCCCTAATTGTTGGGATTTTCCTCATCATCTATGACAAACTTCCTGTCACTTAACTCCCCTCTACGCATTGAGATGCTTTACTAGGCTTGATCTTCATGCTGGCCCACTTGAGGTTCTTATTTACCTTCTCTAGTAGCCTCATTGTACATGGCATTGTTGTGGTCACCAGTGTCCTGTCATCCATGTAAGCCCTAACTGGTGGAAGATGCACCCCGTTCTGTCGTCTCCCCACCTACCACCCACTTGGAAGCCCTGATGATTACTTCCATCGCCATGGTAAATGCTAATGGAGAAATTGTACACCCTGCCATAATACCTATTTCTAGCCTCTGCCAACCTGTTGTGAAACCTGCCATACTTAGACACAACCTAATATCCTGAAAATATGCTTTCACTAAGTTAACAACTACCTGTGGTACTTTGAAGTAGTCAAATGCACTCCAAATGAGTATATGTGGTACTGAACCAAACGCATTTGCAAGATATAAAAATATTACATGCAGGTCCCTTTTTTTAATTTCTGCTGCCTGAATCTGGTGCCAGATGATGCTAGTATGCTCTAAACACCCTGCAAAACGTGGTATTCCTGCCTTCTGCACCATGGTATCTATTAAGCTATTCCTTTCCAAGTAGTTAGCAAATCTCTGCGCTACTACACTAAAGAAAATCTTCCCCTCTACATTCAAGAGAGAAATCATCTGGAATTGGCTAAGGTCCACAGACTCCTTCTCCTTAAACTTAATCTTAACAAAAGTGAATACATTCCCATTTGCAAGAATGCTGAAGACTACCCCAACCTGCCATTTAAATTCTCAGCTGACTCCTTTACAGACTTAGGGGTAAAAGTAACCAAATCCTACAACAGTTTACTGAAAGGTAACCTTGGTCAACCATCTTTATTGGATAAAGGCTTTCGAATCTGGCAGGATAAGGGTATACGTAGTATCAAGGACATGTATGTTGATAAAAGCTTTGCCAGTTTTGAACAGGTAGCCAGGAAATTTGGTCTGACTAGCGTTCATTTTTTTCTGTGCTTATGAGTCAGGGACTTGTGAGGAAAAAGTTTGCTAACTTTCCAACTATCTCTCCATTATCCTGCCTGGATTATCTGTTAGGGGTGAATATGACAAACAAGGGCATGGTCTCATTGATATATGCTCAGATTATGGACAGATATAATCCTTCTTTCCCACATTAGAGAACGATGGGAAAATGATCTAGGGGTCCCACTGTCAGACGAGGAATGGGACATGGCACTTTTTAGGGTTCACTCCTCCTCTATATGCTCAAGGCATGCCTTAATACAGTTTAAAGTGCTACATCGGCTGCACTTCTTGAAAGCTAAATTTGCTGGAATATTTTCAAACGTAGATTATATGTGTGACAGGTTCAAACAGACCCCAGCAACATGCTATGACATGCTTTGGTCTTGCCCAGAATGTGCCCCTTTCTGGTCATCCTTTTTTTGACACTACTTCCAGGGCATACAACTCCAATAGTGTCTTAGTGCCTTCTCTCATTATTGGTATTTTTGATGTACGTTCTGCTCCACATGATGATTGATGATTTCCCCGCTGACCTACAGAAGGTTATTGCTTTTTCTTCCCTATTAGCTAGATGTTTAATCTTGCTTAAATGGAAGGATGTTATCCCACTATCACACAACCAGTGGATCAAAGATGTGATGCAGAACATCAAGCTGGAGAAAGTGAGATGCACCCTTAACGACTCAACTAAAAGATTCTATAAAACCTGGGACCCATTATTAGACTATGTGAACAGCTTACCTGGCTTGGAACAGTGAACTCTGGACTGTCCGATTGAGGTGCAAATGCACTATGAATCACTAGTACTGTTTTTTTCTCTTAACACAGTCTCTTTTTGGTTGTTGTTAGTCTCCAGTATCCTTTAATTATTATTTGGTTTTGCACATAACTGCAACTTGAAATGACAACTTATGTTACTGTCTTGTATGGTCATGGAAAATTTCGATAAAGTTTAAAAAAAAGAAAAGAAAGACAACAAGATGGAGGAGCTGATAATATTGGTGTCTGAATACTCAGAGTTGTACAACACAGTGCTAGCAACTTATAAGGACAACCAGTAGAAAACTGGACATATATACACAGTATAAAACATACTCTAAAAAGTAACTATTAACTAAATCTCTTAAATGTATAGGAATTAGAAGTCGTCTACAATATTTCTTTCTGAGTTGCAGTGGAGTAGTTAGTATAACGTAGCAAAAAAATGGAGATACTTAAGTAGTCTAATATTAGGACTACAAGTACCTCAAAATTTTACTAATTATAGTGACTAAGTGGTAAATGTAGGCATACTTAGTTACTTTGCACCACTGCACAATTCACAAAAAATGGTAGTATTCTTTATATCAATGCGGCTATTGTCTGACTATTTCTAGGCCTAGGGTTGACGTCGCTATAAATGAGGGCATTTTCCAACAGTCTACAGTACCTCGTGCTGTCATTTACTCAATGTAATGAAGCACAATCATTTGTACACAACATAAACGGATTAACCAGCACTCATTGCCACAGCAACTGAGGAATGTTAAGGAGATTCTGGCGTAACCGGTGGACTTTAGTGATGTCTGCGTTGTGTAGATATAAAGAGGCCCAGACGGTGGATATCTTTGGAGGTGATCTCTGTTTATTCCTGACAAACAGGTAGTAATTTTACTACCTGTTTGTCAGGTTGTTTTAAATGAAATCCTACGTCACACACAATCTCACAAACTCCAGCCCTTTTCCCATGGAGCACAACAGAAAACATACCTGACAACAGGTGGTAAAAACAAATCCTCTGTAACACATAACCATACAAACTCCAGCCCCTACACAAATCAAGCGTCACAACATTACATTAGCATAAAATGAACTTATAATCATAGTTCAACAGCGCTAACACGCAGAAATTACCACAAGAGCAATGTCGCTTACCTCTCCCACGGAGCGCAAAAGGGGAGAGGCATGGCAGGAGACACCCCCTTTACAGGTGGGGTACCCCCAAAGGTGAAAGTAGGGGTACATATTGTGTACAGGGGTCTAAGCATGTCAGGTAATAACATCTGAACCAAATTTTGTAAAATTATAATACCAAACATTACAAGTGTACCTTTGGTTTGTTACACATATTACTGCTGTATAAATGACACTGTTACACTGGTTCAAAGATTTGATCAAGACAGACAGATGAGCACAAGAAGGAGGTTCCAATTCATTCTTTTATTTAAGGAGGTTAGAGCTGTTGAGCTGGTTTTCTAACAAAAGAGGAAAGAATAAGGAAGGTTAAACTAGACACCATTCTTCCTGATTTGTAATTTTACTTCAAACATGACGACTACAAACTAAGAATCAGGAAATAGCTGAAATGACACTTAATCAACATGACAAATAAATAATGATCTTTTAAAGGAGCCCTATTATGCTTATTTTCAGGGTCATATTGATATAAATATGTAATTTTGGGGTCCTGTGTTCAAATAAACACAAGAAGTTTGTGCTCTAGAGAAAGGATCAACAAAAAATCTAAGCCCTATGATAAGCTAATATGGCAAGGCTTAACTATACAAACCAGTGAGCAGTGATAACTAGCATGTCTTTGGGGTCATCGGGTGGGAACCTCCTTTCACCAGTGTTTCATCTAGTTGGTCCCACAACACCTCCAGGAGGATAGACAGTGATCTCTAGCATCCCAGAGACACTCCCCTAATGCCAGGTCTCACTGCTCCCCTCCCCGCACCAACCCAATAACCTCCTTTACCTTACTTACACATGGCTTTCTCAGCCCAAACAGCACTGCCATCTTCAACCAAACCCAGGCTCCGTACATGCAAGCTCTAGGTAGAAGCAGGGCTGATACTACCTTTCCTAGCACATTCACCTTACTCGATTTCACACGCTACATAGCCAGGGTTCAACGCTAAGGTTTTTTTTTCACTTGCCCGGTCGGTCACAGATCTACTTGCCCGAAATCAGTTTTTACTTGCCATATAAAAATTGTTTAATTTAAGCGGCTATCAAATAACAAAGACTGCAGTTATTTTCTTGTTATGTAATCTTTATTCACACTGTATTTATTAATTAAAACAACATATGTCATGTATTGTAGCTTAATTCCTACACAAAAATGACAGTGTCAGGGCTTAAAGTGAAAAATGCGTCAGTCATTCTCCATCTATAATTTTGCGCCCTACTTGAGCCATGCCCACCTCTATTTATTTTTCACCCCTCTCTCCAGTTCTGCTGTATTAGCACCGGGTTTAATATATTTTGCTTCCATCTCTCTGCCCTGCTCTACTCTACTTCAACGCACCAGAAGGGCTCTTTAGGACTAAGTACATACAGTACATTTGTGCATAGTATGAGCAGGTGAAATGTCTGTCTAGCTTACATATGAGGTGTCTCAAGATTTAGGAAAATACAGTTTTATTGAATATAATAAAGTAAAAAG
Source organism: Epinephelus fuscoguttatus (assembly GCF_011397635.1). Taxonomy (NCBI): domain Eukaryota; kingdom Metazoa; phylum Chordata; class Actinopteri; order Perciformes; family Serranidae; genus Epinephelus; species Epinephelus fuscoguttatus. The sequence goes on along the minus strand of NC_064758.1, from coordinate 4,323,857 downwards.
TCACATGACATGCTGCTGTTTTGTGCTATGACCTATTTATGTGCTGGAAGATGTTATTTACATGACAACGCCTGAACGCAACACAAGCTCAGCATGAGTACCGTGCTACGCTGCTCGGAGTGCAGCATGTTTGTCTGTGCGTAACAGCAGTCTATTGATGGTTATTTACACACTGTCCATAACAATAACTTTGTCAGCTGACAAACTGCACTGGGCTCGGGGTCAGGTTTGGTCAGGAAAATGCGGCCTGAGCCGCTCTAGCGTGCTCACTTGTGTGTGTGGCGGAACTCCGCCGTGCGTGATACAGAGAGCAGAGGAGAATTGTTAACGCGTGACCATGTAGAGACAGAAATGACACGATGACATAACACCATAAATAGTATGTTGTTATGTTATTATATGAAGCGTCTGTCGCGCAAAATAATATCAATAGGGGCTGTGGGCAGGACATTGTCACACAGCTGTACCTGTGACTTCAGGCAGAGAGACCACTGCATCAGAGCCGAAGGAGCACGTTTTAAAATACATTTATTTTATCAATTAGTTATTAACTTTTACTATTTTTAGCAACTTGCCCGATCGGGCAAGTGAGTTGTTAGTTTACATGCCCGACCCTGAGTTTTACTTGGCCCGGGCAATCGGGCAATCCTTATTGTTGAGCCCCGATAGCATAACTACAATATAAGCTAAAGTTAAAGGAGCTAAATAAACTTACAGGATCAGCAAACACGCTCACCTTGCCGCAAGGCCTCAAACAAAATGGATTCAAATAGGCCACTTCCACACTTAAATAACCTTCCTCTTCCTGGACTTCCTCCTTACTTACACATGGCTTTCTCAGCCCAAACAGCACTGCCATCTTCAACCAAACCCAGGCTCCGTACATGCGAGCTCCAGGTAGAAACAGTGCTGATACTACTTTTCCTAGCACATTCACCATACTCTATTTCACACGCTACATAGCATAACTACAATATAAGCTAAAGTTAAAAGAGCTAAATGAACTTACAGGATCAGCAAGCACACTCTCCTTGCCGCATGGCCTCAAACAAAATGGATTCAAATAGGCCACTCCCACACTTAAATACTTCCTCATCCTGGATTTCCTCCTGACAGGAAGTGGATCTCTCCACCTGATCTCAAGGAGTTATGTGCCCTGTTTAGTAGTTCCCCCTGCTGGCCCCCAACTGACATTATTTCTTCTCTTATAAATAAACTGGCTACATTTAATCGCTTCATCTGACATTTCCCTCACTGTCTTCCTCAAACTCTGTCCCCGCACTCCGAGTTCCCCCAGGAGCGAGACAGCTGATCTTGCTATGAATCCCCTACACCCCACTTCCACTGGACAAATCCTAGTTTTCCATGCTCGCTGCTCAGCTTCTGCTCCTAAGTCTGCATATCTAAGCTTTTTTCTTTCATAGGCTTCTTCCACTGAGTCTTCCCAAGGAACTGTCAGCTCAATGAAATAAACTATCCTTTGACTCACTGACCACAACACTAAGTCAGGCCTCTGCCTGGTACAAACTATTTCCTGGGGAAAAACAAGTTTTCCCCCTAAATCTACTTGCATTTCCCAATCACAAGCACCTTCTAGGCGGCCACACCCTTGCCTCCTCACTAACTTATCTCTTCTGTGTTTCTCTCCCTCACGGACAAACTGAATTACTAAACTCCTATCCTTAACACCTTCTGAATTCACCTGTCTTCATTTCCCTTCGATGCCTGCAGCTAAACATTTCAACACCTGGTTATGTCACCATGTATATCGGCCTTGTGACAAACTAACTTTACAGCCTGACAAAATATGCTTTAAGGTTGCTGTACGTGAACACAATGGGCATGGGTCCTCATTTACCCACAGTTTTAGGTTCTGGGGGGTTGGTAACACATCGTATGTAGCCCCTACCAGGAATCGTCCACTGCAGAATAATGAGATTTTTTTTAAATAACCTGATTTAGATAAAACATTTAAAATTTTTAAATTAATCATTGACAGCAGAGATGGAGCGTTAAGGACCCAACCCCCCTCCTCCCCCCACTGTTCACATGATAACAACTTGATAACTGCTCTCATTCTGTCAGTTTCAATAGGTGTATTTTTCAGGGGAATCGCGGTGAGAACGGCCAAAGTCGACACATTCCTGCAGGTCAAAGCATGACTCATTTGATTTGAGGTTACCATATTTCAGAGAACTGCAGTTTCACAGTGGTAAGTTTTAATTTTGTAACCGTCTCATTTTTCAACTGTGACATGATAGTGGGGCAGATAACCAAAACAATTGTGCACTTTGTGATAAAAACATGAAATTTGGTACACTTATTGCCAAAGACATACTGAAAATAGTCTCGCCACCAGACAATCAGAGATCTCCATCTTCTGATAGTCTGGGGACACTCCTTTCTAAAGTGTGTTTAACACACGGGCAAAAACGGCCGGCAACAAAGCAACACCTCTTGCATTTTTTTAAAAGGACACGTCTTGTGTGTGCGCTCCCCCTTTTCTCGTCCGCAAAGAAACAAACACACATAGAGCTTGAAAATGGATGCTGAGAGATTTAACTCCATTTTATCAAACGTGTGGTCATTCGTGAAGAAAATATTTTTTCCAGCGGATGTCGTAGTTACAACATGATTGAGCTAACTGGAGTAGTTTCATGTCGTATCCGACAACAGGAGGCTTTTTTTAGATGACGTCCTGATGTTAGCTTTGTTGCTGCTGTTACCTGTCCCTGTCAGCTGCAGCCTATGATGCTTTCTAGACATCGTGATTTCTCATAACTGAATAAATACCACTCATAGCAACACAAAACTGCTTTGCTAGCTCAATCATGTTGTAACTGAAATATCCGCTGGAAAACATATTTTTTTCACGGACTGTTTAATGAGTTATTACCTTTTACAGACACTGCTAACGGCTAAGAAATAGTAATGTTTGTTCAATCATTGTGTTTATAGACTTTACAAACATCGGATTAGTCTAATCGGTGATACAGTGATGTGAAAAATGTGATATATATATGTATAGCTAAAAGCTCTGCTGGTTTTCTACCCGGAAGTATTAGGTAAACAACAAGGCGATTCCCTCTATAGTCCGGCCGGATGGATGAGTCATGGCCTTATAAAAGATTATGTTTGTTTCTTTTAGTTGGCAAGAATGTGTCGCCGGCTGTTTGTGCCATTGGCTGAGCCATTTTGTACCGCTACACGTGTTTCTAGTGGGACTATGTTTACAAGCACAAGAGTTCAGTGAGCCACTGAAGGACCGCCCTGCAGATTTACTATTGGTTCTGCAACATAGTGAGTTTTTTTAAACTCTGAAATTGTATCCGCCCATCTAAACACAAAATCAGGGAGAAAGTCATCAGTCTTTGGTTGAGCAAAGCGTCTAAAGACTGACTTGTGAGTCTATACTGAAAATGACTGGATATGGAGCCATCTTGAATTTTCAATATGGTGGCCATGGCAGCAGTTTTTCAAAATGTGCTGCCAGCAATAAACATTTTCTTATGTGTGATGGATATAATTTGATATTGAGGACGCAATTTGTTAAATTTATTTACCATACTACTATGTATTTCCTTTTGCATACAAAACTTTCTCAGAGTTGACAGCAATAAGACTGAGTTGTTTGCCTTCTTTTCAGATGGTCTGCTGAAATGGTTTGTAGAGAAGGATAAACAGTTTGTTGTGACAGACCTTAGCAAGCCATCACTCCTAGATGTGTCTTTGATTGCGCCTTGTACGCATGAGGAAGCCGATAGCCACATGCTATTACTTGTTGCCCATGCAGCAAGAAATGGCCATTAGAAAATCATGATTCAGCAGCTGATACTGATAGTGTGATGCTGGCTGTTGCAGTGGCTCAGACTTTAAAGCCAAAACATGAGCTTTGGTTGGCATTTGGAACTGGAAAGAACTTTCGATACTTTGCAACCCATGAACTTGCAGCAAGGCTAGGGCCTGAGAAAGCATGTGCACTACCGATGTTCCGTGCATTGAAGGGCTGTGACACTGCATCAAGCTTTCTTGGCCATGGGAAAAAGACTGCATGGGCTGTATGGGCTGTGTTTCCAGAGCTCACACATGCCCTGTTCATTATAATACTCTATGACCGAACCAAAGTGCTGGTGTCCACACCACGACTACCTTCGCCATGTAAATGGGACTGGTCAAAGACATCTGAGGGATGTTATGAACCCTTTTGGACATGCCTACCGCATGCAGGCCAGTCCACCTTTGAACTTACAAAAGGCAATTCACAACGATATAGTAAATAAATTTAACTAATCATGTCCTCAATATCAAATTATATTCATCCCACATAAGAAAACTGTTGATGCTGGTGGCCATTTTGAAAAATGGCTGCCATGGCTGCCATATTGAAAATTCAAGATGGCTCCATATCCAATTATTTTCAGAATGCCTTTGGCTATGAGTGTAACAGATTTCATGCTTTTATCACAAATTGCACAATTCCTCCCTAATCCACTATGATACCTCATAACTGTAACTTATCTGACGTTGTGGTAACAACTGTATGTCTATCCTCTGACTGAATGGAGTTGGAAACCATGAGGTTCATGTGTTCATGTGTTTTGAAGACATCCCCATTTTCACAGGTAACTTAGCTTGTCCCCCCACCGCAGGAAATAATGGATTAATCCTGGAAAGCTGTTGATGTAGCACTTTTCTCCTTATGAAAATAACACGGTGATTATTCGACTAATGAGAATTTGGTTGGACGAGAGTATAGCAACCAAATAAATGACTAGTCGACCAGGAGACTACAGTTCTAAATATCACAAATCACAATTTGCCTCACAGGGCTTCACAGCATACGACATCCCACTGCCCTTAGGACCCTCGCAGTGGATAAGGAAAAACTCCCCCCCAAAAAAACCCTTTAATAAGTTCTTTTCTTTCCTTTTTTAATTTTTTCAATACACGGTACCTATTAAGCACAATCCTTGCTTCCTGAGTCTTCCTTTTATTATTGTCCATTAGTGTAATTTCTCCTCCCTACAGTCTGACCTAGTTACTCCTGATCTCACTAGTCCACCATATTACTATTTCACTCCAACCATTACAACAATCTACAGTAGAGGGGTGCTACATAAATTTGCCTCTGCTCAGCTTCTTCCCTGAGGCTGTTAGACTGTTGAACTCTGGTGGGGCTCTTTAGCTCTGGACCTCTGTAGCTCTGCAGCTATGGAGTTACTACAACTACCTCCTGACTATTTTGCACTGGACTATTTGCAAGATTGCACATCATATAAGGCTACCTTAGCCATGCTGCTACTACTGGTTGATGTTGTTCGTTTGCACAACTCAAATTTTTTGCCTTCTTACTTATCTTTTTAAATTTCTTACTTATCTTTTTATATTCTCATCATATTTTTATACTTATTGTATATATTTATTTTATTGTTTACATGGGCTCTACCAGGACCTGAGAATCGAAATTTCGTTCTACTGCATGTAAATGTGATGTCAATGACAATAAAAGATCCTTGATTCCTTGAATATATATGATTTTTTCCCCTGCTCTAACATCATAACAATGTCAAAGGCATGTGATAATGCAGAAGTATATATTCTGAAGCTTTTAGTAAACATAATTTGAGTACTGTAAAATATTTCTAGGTACTGTATCTCAAACACAAAAATACATATAATTTCTGTGTCACATATCTTTGCTTCTCCAGCTGCTCCCTCAGAGTAGCCCTGTACAGGTTTGTGCTGATCACTACCACCTTTTGAGATGCCACAGACTGTGTGGCCACTGAGACAGTTTGTGGAGGGTCCGTGTGGCATCCTACATCCTGGAATCTGGCTGTAGCTTCACCAGCTTCACTCAACTGCCCGATATACCCGCTGCTTCTTCCCACATTAACCTGAATAACAAACCAGGGCTCGGTGCTCTGGTTGGATCCAAATGGAGAGCCACTAGCTGGGAGGCTAGCGGAGGCTAACTGGCTGTGTTAGCAGCTGAGTGAAGTGGAGCATGAGGAGGAAGCACCTGTTAGCCCCCGCTTTCACTGCAGGCAGATTCACTCGCTACAGGGGAGAGGAAATAAAACCTAAACAGCCAACTTAGTTTAGCAGTTAGCGATGTCTTTCACTCACTCTCGGTCTCTGCTGTGTTTAGCTATTTCCCTGCTTTCCTGTTAGCGTTAGCACTACTCGGCTGCCACGCTAACGCTCCAACTCCAACTGAGCCGGGAGCCGGGCTCACGGTCTCACAGAGAAGAGTTGAAATGTTAACATGGCAGCCCATTAGTGCTAACGTCCCCACGCTTCTCCGCCAGGCTCAGTGAGTCGGAGGTGAGAAGTGTGGGGACGTTAGCGTTAGCACTAGTCGGCTGCCATGTTAATGTTCCGGGAGCCTGCTTCTCGGCTCCGGCGAGCTCTAGCGTGAGGACGTTAGCGTTAGCACTAGTTGGCTGCCATGCCAACGTTCCTGGAGCCTGCTTAAGCGTGGGGACGTTAGCGATAGCACTAGTCAGCTGCCATGCTAATGTTCCAACTCTTCTCTGTGAGAAGAGAGGAATGTTAGCAGAGTTAGCACTAGAGCTACTACGGCTACTGGAGTAGCTTGCAGCTATGGAGTGCTTCTACCAGCTCTTCTAGTCACTGAGCCTCACCTCCATTTCAGCAAATATATTACATTTATTACAGGTACCATCATCATTGAAGTAGGCAGGGGAATAGCTAAACACAGCCGCCAGGCTGCCCGCCGGGCTACATTTTACAATGCTAATTGCAAATGTTAGCTGGGCTGCCGGGCTACTCACCTAACACAACCGAAACGCCTGACCCATTGCTGGGACCAAGCCGCTAATAACTCAAGCTCCGGACATTACAGTGACCAGACTTCCCCGATTTCCGGGGACAGCCCCCGATTTGGGTGACCTGTCCCTGGTAAAAGCTGTCCTCGTACCCATCCATAGTCAACATCTAAAACACTAAACAGTGTTGTCCCCTCCCTGTAAAATCAGCAGATGAAACATACGTATTCAAACACATGTAGAGACAGACACACACAAAGTCCTTTCATCACATAAATACCTCCCCAGCTGTATAACTCAGACTAATTACAATGTTTAGTAACGATATAGTGAACGGCCTCCATGTAACAGAGCTCCAGGTAAAAAACACGTACATTTTCCATAAAACGTATGATAAACGCAGATTCACAATCAAACTCTAAGTACAGCTACACATTTTGACAAATAAATGCAGGTCTGACTGCTGCCTGTCGGCTAATCGCTTGAGCTAGCAGCAGTTAGCTGCTCAGATCAAGCATAGACATGTTTAAACTTTTGTCACCATGGATATGCTGCACAATGTTAACTCTGTTAACGTTAGATTCTCCACAATTTAATCGTTAAATTCATCTTACAGAGAGTAGCAGTGTAACTTACTGTACGCTGCATAGCAAAAGTGTTTCAAAACAATAGCGTTAGCCATTTAGCTGAGACCTACAGCTATAACGCTGTGTAAAACACAAAGCGAAAGGGAGAAAGCATAAAAGGTCCTCCTCAAAAGCAGATTCACAATCCAACTCCGAGTACAGACACACATTTTGACAGATAAATAAGGAGCGTATCTATGTTTCCCACTTAACCCTACAAAAAAAGGCTGTAAACAATCTTTCAAAACAATAGCTTTGGTTAGCCAGTTAGACGAGGTCTTTAGCTAAGCACTGGGTGTACAGCCTAACGTTAGCCCCTACAGCCACCTTTTCCACACTGTAACACTCAGTAGCAGCTTCCTAGTTTGTTTCTACTCAACAAATTAACAACTCATAAAGTACACTAACAGGTTGTGATCCCGAATCTCCAGACTTGTCCAACAAAGGGAACTGCCCCATCTTTCAGCAGTAACTGCAGTGAAAATCCAGTAAATTGTTGGCAGTTTGTGAAGCAGTCCTCAGGAAAATACAGGGAACACAATTATATGTCTGGGTTGTATTGTGGAGGAATTGTATCAAAAATAAATTCCAACCACTTCTTTGTTCCTTCATCCTTTGGCAGTCCAAATTCTGCAGCCTCCGCATAATAGGTCTCCTGTAAGGGTAGTCTACATTCATTTAAATAAAAGGAAACTCACAATTCATGTACTCAGTTCAGTGTTTCTAAACGCCAGATGAAAGCATCTCAGACCCCTCTCATCCAGCAAACCAACTTGTCCAGACCCTCCCTTCTGGTAGGCATCTCAGGTCACTTACCACAAACTCCACCCGCTTTAGAAACAGCTTTTTTTTTTTTTTTTTTACCAGGGGCGGATATCCCCGGGGGTGGGGTGGGGGGGGGGGTGATGTTTCCTCCTTCAGTAAAGCTGTCCCCCCCAGAATAATTTGAGACACAAATAATACTTTTTGAACAATGCAGTAGTATTTATTAAAAGCACAACGTAAGAGGTGCTCATTATAATCACACAATAATGCGCTATTTAAATCTTAAAAGATTTATTCCCCCCCTCCCATTCCTAGTAGTAGTATATCCCACACTCTTTCCAACGGGCGGGGCTACTTGGCAGCAGTAGCAGCATGTGGCTGGACCCGCTGTCCACATCGCGCATCGCAGGGTAAGATGTACACTCACACAGACACAGTTTAACTTACACAAGTTACAACACATCCCATTTACTGTTACAACAAGCCCCAGGCCCAGGCTGATAATATAAACTGTCTGCAACATTTCTCCTCCATTGTTCAAAAGCCAGAGTTTAGTGATAGTCAGAGAGGACAGGAGAGAAAGAAGATGGAGAGGACAGGACAAGAGCAGTCAGTGGTGGAGCGGCTCGTAGCTAATGGGTACCTGTCTGTAGGCTCTCCACCTGTCAGTGAGACAAACATGAAAGACGTGCAGTCTAACTGACAAGGAGCGGTCAATACGCGTGACTCTTACGCACGGTTGTGACGGAGCATAGCTAATGGATACCTGTCTGTAGGCTCTCCACCTGTCAGTGAGACAAACATGAAAGACGTGCAGTCTAACTGACAAGGAGCGGTCATTACACGTGACTATTACGCACGGTTGTGACGGAGCATAGCTAATGGGTATCTGTCTGTAGGCTCTCCACCTGTCAGTGAGACAAACATGAAAGACGTGCAATTTAACGGACGAGGAGCGGTCATTACGCGCGACTATTACGCACGGTTGTGAGGTGCACAGCAGCAGATCTCACAGCACACTGTTTATAAACCAGTTTACCAGTTTAATTGCAGGAAATGTTTAGTTTTAGTTTTAGTTTAGTTAGTATAGACATTCACTCTGCCTGTTAGAGAGATAGAGAGAAGATTAAAGCATCAAATTACGGTAAAAGATGCTGTATAAAAGACAGGCTACAACTTTTTTTCCTTGTCCCCCCCCTGGAATTATTCTCTAAAATGTTACTGTTTATTGTCCCCCCCAACTATGAAATGGGATTTTCGCCCCTGACCACAGCAATACGAACACTCAACTCCCTCCGTTAGCATGCATATCCCCTTCGGACCCAACGTCCATTGGAATGGACATGACATATTTCTGTCTCTAAACCAATAAATACCCTGTAATTGAATGATGTCAGTAATGCTGGTTACTGATTGGATCCTGATTATCCAATCACAATCATGTCATGACTTTGAGCACGGTCTGAGGGAGTGACAGACATCGGACAAGACAAGCATGGTGGAGCAACTGCAGAGGGGGAGGAGTAAGTGCCCATTTTCAATCAAAAATATAAATTTATGTTCATGCTGGCCAAACAAATTTGCTGTCAGCATAATTGTAACTGTAACAAGTGATAATATTTGAAGTTATTTTGAACATATATCATATCATTAATTTACAGGATTTTTTCAAAGTTCGATGTCCATTGCAATGGACATCAGGAGTTGAGCGAGTTTAGCTAACACTCACATGTTTAGTGTCAGTATATAAAGAAACAAAATACCTGTAAGCTTTCCATAGGTAAAGTATGGTGTCACAGTTTATTTATTCATGATTATAAATTTTTAAATATATATTTTTTCGTACATAATGTTCTTGTAGAGTATCGAGTCGAAGACTTCCTTGAATATCTTGTAAATGGAGAGTTATCCGAACTTGACTCCTTGAATTCAGGAGATGAGGAGGATGGGACCAGGAGTGAGATAGGTGGTAAGTTTAGAAGTTGAGTGTTTTTAGTTCTTCATATGTGGTTTTCATCAATTTAATGTCTTATATGTAAGATCTAAATGGAATGCATAACAGTTAAAGAGTGAGAATACATAAAATTAGTTAAAATGTGATTGTTTTGTTATTAGATTCAGAGAGGGACAGTGGAGAGGTTACATGCATGCCAGAAGAACTTGATGTGGCAAATGAGATTGAGATAGAGGAGACAGACAGTGCAGGGACAGAGGAGGACAGGAGGAGATGACAGTAACCAGGAAGGAAGAAATCAAGTGGCGTCACAGGCCGTTCACTACAATCATTGACACTTCCTTTGAGAATCCTCCAATTCATGAGGATCATCCCATGAGACCCTATGAATACTTCAAACGGTATATACCAGATGAGATCTTCAATTTGATGGCCGACAACACAAATGTTTATGCCTTGCAAAGTGGTACACTAAGTTTCAAGCCAACAAGTTCAGGAGAGATCAGAACCCTAATCGGTCTCCACCTTGCTATGGGAGTGATGAAAATGCCAAGAGTCTCCATGTACTGGGAAGCTGGGATGGACATTGATATTTTTCAAAACACCATGCCCCGTGACAGATTCTTCCAGCTCCGGTCACATTTGCATTTGGTCAACAATTTGGAGAAGCCAGCTGAGAATAAGGATGTGTTTTTCAAGGTACATCCTCTCTATGATGCTATACGCAGTAGATGCTTGGAGCTTCCACTAGAGGAGAACCTTTGCGTTGATGAACAAATGGTGCCATTTCGCGGAACTCTGTCTGTCAAGCAATTCGTCAAAGGCAAGCCACACCCATGGGGGGTGAAAATATACTTCCTGTGTGGGAAAAGTGGCATGGCCTACGACCTCCTGCTGCACCAAGGCACTACAATGGAGCTATCACAACAGCACAGGAAGCAGCTGGGACTTGGAGCTGGAGTGGTGTACCATCTTAGCCAGCGAATCACTGAGGCCAACCACAAGTTGTATTTTGACAACTATTTCACAACATACAATCTTCTGGAGCTGCTGGCTGAGAGGAAAATTCATACCGCTGGGACAGCAAGGGTCTCTCGCTTTGTCAGGCCTCCTCTACAGTCTGACAAAGAGATGGCCAAAAAGCCTCGAGGAAGCTGTGATGAAGTTGTAAGCCGTGACACAGACCAGTTCTCATGGCCTCCAACTTCGTTGGTGTTGGCAGAATGGATGAAGTGCAGCGGTGGGACAAAAAGAAGGCCCAGTTTGTGATGGTGTCCCGTCCAGAGGTGGTTAAGCTGTACAATGAAGCAATGGGTGGCGTTGACCTGCTTGATCAACTTGTCAGTCTGTACTGTACAGAAATTAGGTCAAAAAAGTGGACCCTGAGAATGATAACACATGCTTTTGACATGGCTGTGGTCAACAGTTGGTTGGAGTACAGGCTGGACGCCAAGACGGCCAATATTCAGTCCAAAGACATCCAGGATCTCCTCCATTTCAAGATGAATGTGGCCCAGTGTCTGGTGAGAGTCCATAAAACAGTGGCAGCAAAACGTGGAAGACCCAGCATGTCTCCAGAACCACAGCATGTCCCCCAGAGACCAGTTCGCACACCATTTCAGGATGTAAGGCCTCTACCTGAAGTGCAGTACGACATGGTTGACCACATGCCAAATTATGATGAAAAGAAAGAGGCTACCAGATGCAAGATGCCAAACTGTACAGGAAAAACATGTCTTTTGTGACAAGTGCAACATCCACCTGTGCTTTGTGCCACAACAAAACTGCTTCAAGGCTGCTCATCGAAAATGAGACTACATGAAAACATCCACAAGCTGATGTCTTCTCAAGTTCAGGTTCCAGTTCCATTCCAAGTTAGCGTGTTATCAGTTCATTATCCTACTATAAAAAGTATGGTTATAAGTTCCATGATAGTTTACTGAAGGCAAAACTGATTTCAGGTAATCTTATCTACAATCATACATCTTGTGTTCATGTGCACGTTCAGATTGCGTTATTTCCTTCTCTTCTTGCAGGCTCCGGGTTTCCTGGTGATGACCTCACTGCTGTTCCCTACCCATGCTGTGATACACCTATCAAGTTCATGTGCATGTTCAGAACTGTACACAGACTCAAACACATGCAAACATCCAGTTCCAGATGTTTAGGTTATACCTGATTGATTACTATGTGGAAAAACTCAGCTTTATTTTTCTTAAGTTTTTATGACATTTTACACCCATCGTGTTGTGGCGTCCATTGGAATGGACATGAAAAAATTCTATTAAAAACATGAGTTAGCAAAAATGTTTTTTGCACTTTGTTTTTATGTTGGAGAGGAGTCAGAATCAGTTAAAAAAATTTTTTTTGCTCAGCAGAAAAAATTGGGAGGGGATATGGACTTATTGTAGTTGTTGACTGTGTTGTACTGTTATGTTTTTTTTGTTATGTGTTTTTTTTTTTTTGGTTTCAGGTGTGTCACGTTGTGGGGATTTTGGCTACAGGGCTATTGTTTTTCCGCAATATGCTCTGTGGATGTCTATATGCACTTTATTCATGTCTTTTTTTTTGTAAGATTATTTTTTGGGGCTTTTTGATTTTAATGGGCAGGACAGATTGAAGTGGGGTGAGAGAGAGAGAGGGGGTTGACTTGCAGCAAGGGGTTGCAAGCCGGAGTCGAGCCTGCGACCGCTGCAGTGAGGTGTCGCCTCTCTACATGGGGCACCGGCACTATCCACTATGCTACCGATGCCCTGCACTTTATTCATGTCTGTATGCACTTGTTGTTCTGACTATGAAGCAGTGTCCTGTATGTGTACTGAAAGCAAATACCACCGACTCTGGTTGCATGGCAATTAACGTTCAGTTCAATTCAGTTCAGTTCAGTTCAGTTCTGTTCTGTTCTGTTGTACTCTACTCTACTAGTAGCTCAGTCCATAGGGACTTGGGTTGGGAACCAGAGGGTCGCCAGTTCAAGTCCCGGTCTGGACCAAATATGGACCGTGGACTGGTAGCTGGAGACAGGCTACGTGACTAAAAACAACAACACCACGTGTTTGTGTTTTGTTTTAGGTATTCAAGAATATTTTATTGATCACCTGGCCTCCGATGACCAGAAAAACGGCAATTACAGGTCTCTGATTGAGGGTCAAAATTACCAGAGCTCCCGATGGGTCGGGCAAATTTTACACCACCTTTTAGATGACCATCACATCATATTGAAGGCGATCAATACTGATAGCTTGCTAACGTCAGCACACGTAACGTATGCTAATGTTATATTACACAGTGTTTAATGATACAGTCTATTATCTCCCTATTACTCTAATCTTTCCTGCTTATCGTTCAAACAAATGATTATTTTCTAAATTAATATCGGTACTCATTTAAGATACCTTCATCAGTTACCGGAGGCCACTGTCTAACATCATCAATCCAGCTATTCATGATGCTGTCACTGTAGAGAGTCAGTTCACAATGACAGCATAATGAATTGATGACTGACACATGTCACCGCAGCAATGGCGGCGCCGCAAGATGGCAGCACACACAAGTTGTTTTTTTTCTCTCAAAGTTTTATTTGCAAATATGAGTTTTAACAAACACATTGAACACTGAACAGACCAGGGGTACTAGAGTTCATTGCCAGTATTTTCAAAACTCAAATTAAATGTACAGACTTTATCAGGTTGAGAGTCTTTGCAGCTTTGTTGTTGTTAACACATTCAAGTGTAGTGCCGTACTGCTGGAGTTCAACAATGAAACGACGAAAGCAGGGTTTAGAGCCAGACCATTTTGATTTGTGTATATGACACTTTCCAAGAATAATTAGAAGTTGTATAATGTAGGCATTGTTGTTCTTCATCCTACTGAAAGTAAAATATAGCATCACATCAAACACAGTAAAAATTACAGTAGTATTCATTTTTCCATTTACAAAGTCTTGCATATCATTCCAAAACTTCTTTGAATGGTGACAATGATAAAACAGATGAAATAACGTTTCTTTGTCAACATTACAGAAAGTACAACAGTAGTCTATGTTTAACTTAAATCTCTCCAAGACCTCCTTAGTGGGATAAATTCGGTGTAACACTTTGTAGGATACTTCTTTCACTTTATTACTAATGCAATATTTATTTAAAACACTACAGGCTTTTATCCACTGTAAATTGCTCATAATAGACAACCAGAAGAATTTTGCTGCAGTGGCTGCAGTATAGTTCAATGCGTTTCTAATGTGTCTGTTACCGCAAGGTTTATCCTGAACATTGATATAGCCAATAAAAATCTGTCTAGAACTAAATGAGTAGGTTTCTGTTAAGTTACAGTTCTTTAAAAATAGAAGTGAACCAGCAGGAATTGCACTGAAGATAACAGCATATTCTTTAGGTGTGATTGTTATGCTGAATTTCTGAATAAATTCTGAAAATGACATTAACACCCCATTCTTATTTAATAATTGACATACAAGCAAAATTCCATTGTCATACCATGAGCGATAAAACAGGGATTTTCTTTTGTGTAGAATATCCTTGTTATTCCAAATATAGTACCGATGAGGACTGAAGTTGTGCTTATAAACTAATAACCACGCTAAGAGAGCTTGCTTGTGAAAATTAGCTAAACTAACTGGGATTTTATCAATGGAAAAATTGCATTTTAATAAAAAATCAATGCCACCAATTGAATTAAATAAATATGATGGGAAAGCATGCCATATACTGTTGGGATTCTTTAGGAATTCAATAAGCCATTTAACTTTAAATGTATTATTTAATAAACTAAAGTCCAAGATCTCAAGACCCCCTTGTTCCCTACTACCCTTGATTGTTTATTTTTTGAGATAATGGTTTTTTTTTTTCTCCAAATGTAGTCATACAGTATCTTATCCAGTTGTTTAATAACGTTTGTTGTGATAATGATACATAGACATATCTGGATATACCTTCTGTTTTTGATAATAAGACCCTTCCAAATAAAGATATATCTCTCATTAACCATGAGTTCAATTTTGATTTTTTTTCAATAATGGGATCAAAATTGGCTTTACCTCGCTGTTCTGCATCACTGCAGATAACAACCCCTAGGTAGGTTATCTTTTCTTTAACTGGAATCCCATGATAGCTTGACAAATTACAATTTTTAATTGGAAATAAGACAGATTTATCCAAGTTCAGCTTTAAACCAGAAACATCAGAAAATTCATTTATACAAGCCACAGCTTCTGAAATTTGATTCTGGTCTTTTAGAAAAATTGCAGTATCATTTGCCAGTTGGCATAATTTGAAGTTCTTGCCTACTGCATTTATGCCCATGAAGGGTGCTTTTTTATATGAGTGGCCATTGTTTGGGTTACTAATATAAACAAAAAAGGAGATACTGGACAACCCTGTCTAATACCACGATGAATGTCAAATCGACTTGATGTACCACATTTCAGTTTTACAGAGCTGGAAGAGTTCTCATATAGAGTTTGAATTGCAGTACAGAAATATTCTCCAAAGCCAAAAAAAGAGATGGTTTTAAAAATGAACTCGTGTTCAATTGTGTCAAAGGCTTTGTAGAAATCAATAAATAAGATAAAACTTTCATCTGGTATTAAATCACGATAATCTATCATATCCAGTATCAGTTGAATATTATTGCTAATATGTCTTTTTTGTATGAAACCAGATTGCTCTGTATCTATTATTTGATCTAATCCATGTTTTAACCTCCTAGCAAAAATTAAAGCAAATAATTTTGCATCATTGTTCAGCGGATTGATAGGCCTCCAATTTCCTATGTGTAATCTGTCTTTTTTGGTTTGGGAATTAACGTGATTACTCCTTGCCTTAAAGTAGGAGGGAGCTCACCTTTTTGAATGGATTCTTTAAACATGGCTAATAGGAAAGGAGCAAGTTTAAGATTGAAAGTCTCGTAAAATTCCCCTGTCAAACCGTCATTACCAGATT
The DNA here is from genome assembly GCF_011397635.1 of Epinephelus fuscoguttatus. Lineage (NCBI taxonomy): Eukaryota > Metazoa > Chordata > Actinopteri > Perciformes > Serranidae > Epinephelus > Epinephelus fuscoguttatus. The sequence continues at coordinate 4,307,764 of NC_064758.1, read as the reverse complement.
TGTTTTCTTTAAGGGATTTAATACATTCACTAATTTCAGCCAATGATATCTCCTCTTCACGAGACTCTAAGATCATCATTTATTTTTCTAGAATCTGCTGAAATATTGTCTAAAAATGGTTCAATATGAGAGGGTGTAAAGGTGGCGGCATACACAAGTGGCTCACCGAATTCGTCTATAACACCGGAAGTGAACTGTACCATGACCTGGAAGTTCTTTCATTTTAGCTGAAGAACGGAGATTGTCTGCTTATTTTTTCCATGATGTCTGTCTGAAGACTAAAACCATTAAACCAATTCTAATGGCTGGCCTGAAGTGAGCCGTACCGCACACCAAGAGACTGGAAATACATCTGTCGAGCATTTATCGTGTAGTTGATCCAAACACTCAAACGGAACCGTTTCCTGCTCTGAAAGAAGCTTCGCTGTGCTGTTAAACTCTGGGAAGCTAACTTCGCGTTAGCTGCCCACCGAACTGTGACAGTGTCGGACTTATCAAGAAAATCCAAAAACACGAGGTAATGTCAAATTATTAATATTCTATACTATTTTTATTATAACATTACCTTGTTTTGATTGTCGTCTTTACTTGGCTTTATGTAAGTTAGTTTGCTAACGTTGTTGCAAACGTACAGCAACGTCAAGGCTAGCGATGAGCAGTCACAACAAACCAAGAAGCATATCAGGGGGTTTGCATCGTTATTATGTGCACATTTATGGGACCGCAACAAAGTCTGAGCAATTTAGTGGCAAAAAGCAAAACACGGAACAGCGGACAGTTCCTTGCCTTGTTGTGTAACCTCAGCGACAACACTTAAACATATTGCATGTGATGTAAATTTCCAGATAAGAATCGATAGCCTGTTAGCTCACTTCCGTCAGGCATCGAACATTAGCCAGTGGAAGAGTGTGTTTGTATGTTGTTTGTTTGGTTTATAGTATAAACGAACTTCTTTCAGTGATATGTATGTGTGGTTGTGTGTATGTGTATATATATGTGTGTATATATATATATATATATATATATATATATATATATATATAGATATATATATGTGTGTGTGTGTGTGTGTGTATCTATGTATGTATGTGTGTATATATATATATATATATATATATATATATATATATATACACATAGGTGTGTATGTATACGTATGTATGTACAGCATATAGCTTAAATGTATTTCTTGTTAATATTCTATCTCTTCTATATTTTAATGGCTGAAATGGCAGGTTAAAGCTCATCTGTCACTCCAGTCAGTGTTACTATACACTCATACACACTAGGGCTGCACGGTATTGTGGAAAATTGACATTGCGATTTATTTATTTTTTTTGCCCCCAGCGATGTATATTGCAATTTATATATATGTATTTTTAAGGATGCATTATTTTCCACCAGATGACTTAAGTAGCTCTACTTGTTGAGAATTAATCATTCTGGAATTATTAGGCTGATATTGCTTTGAATGCAACAGCATAAAATGTACTGAAAATAGGCATTTGTTGAGTGAAACCACCATCTCTTTCAGTGTTTCCCCTAGGGATGTGGATCGGGTGTCGGCCCAGATCGTGTTATTTTTACAAAATGGGAATCGGTAATAAAAGATCAGAGGTATCAAAACAACAAAAATGGCCAGGTTTTTCATCTATGTTGTGCATTGTTGCCTCCGCTTTCCAATGTATTGTAAGCGAGCGTCCTGGGTTCGCCTAACTGAGTGCAGCTAATGAGCAATAGATGGACAGCAGTCGAGACAACAGGTTCAGTGGCCACCGCTTCTCTCTTTATTCCGAGCAACACAGCCACACCTAACGGCAGAACCTCGCCCACCACAGCCCTACGGCAACTCTGGAGGGACAATTTGTTTACAATTCACAGTTTGTTTACATTTTGTGCTGCTGAACCACCAATAAGCTTTTTGGATACTATTTAAATAAAAAATAACTTGGTTTAACTTGGTTTCAAAATAAAGGACTCGGTATCGGATTGGATGCAAAGGCCGAATAATAGCGGCGTGTTTTTATAACGCAATCAAACAGCGTGCGGTGACGGATGGAGTGAAATGTCGGCAGTGTGGCGATATTTTACTCCGTCCGTCACCGCACTCGCATTTGCGACTAAAAATAGTTTTGTGCGGGCAAAATAAATCATTCATCACGCTGTGTGAGTAATGTTACAGATTTTAACCAGCAGCAGCAACGAAACGGCGAATCCCACTGGTTGTGGGTTGAACAGGGGTCACAGACACAGACACAGACAGGAATACATATTCCTGTCAAATACGGCGGCGCATGATAACGGCTTACCGGCGACGGAGAAGTCGGGCTCCAGGTGAATAACTTGTTGTCGTAACTGCCCAAAAATACCTGAACAGCCAAGCCATGGCGGCACACAGTATGTGGCGTATCAGAGGAGAAACGAGCCGTTCACATTACTCTTTGTGGCAGGTAATGGCCTACAAACCTCACCGCACTTTAGGGACTGTTCTTTACTTATGAAGGGACTTGTCAGGGGAGGAGGGTGGCTGGTTGATTTTTATTTCATTTATTTATTTTATTTTGATCTCCCCTATGTTAATCACTTATTGATGCTGTTATTGAAGTATGAGTAAGTCAGTAAGTAATTTATTCCATTGAAATATCATTGATGTATTATAGAAAAGTGATTTATCTTTCTATAAATGACAAAAGGCACATCTGCCTCATTTTTGCTGTGGTATCCTGATACTACTCAGAACTAGGGTTGGGAATGATTAAGTGATACGACCGGATATCCGGTTTGACAAGCGAGAGATACGGCTACGTTGGTAGCAGCCCTCTCAATCGATACGAATCAGCCATGAATCCTTAGATGAATCGATTCTAGAGTCATGGATCGGGTATCGCGAGACTAGCAATCGGTTGACTGGCTTTAACAGTTTGCATCTCGAAAACAACCCGAGAGCCGGCGGCATGCTCCGTAACAGGCATTACTGACAACGATAATGGATGTAAACATCAGCGCCAGCTTGACCGGTGGAGCTGAGGAACAGAAGCTAATGCTGGTTGGATAAACCAGGGAGCAGCTAAGCCGCAGCAGAAACTAAAGGCGAATCCTTCCGGTTGTGATTTGAACGGGGGGTCACAGACACAGACAGAAATACGTATTCCTGTCAAATACGGCGGCCATAGTGCTCCGCGGCGCAAGATAACGGCTTACCGGCAACCGAGAAGCCCGGCTCCAGGTCCAAGAAGTCTTCCTTGGTGTCATGACTGCCCAAAAATACCTGAACCAGCGCACAGGTATGTGACGTGTCAGAGGAGAAACAAGCCGTTCACATTTCCACAAACCTCACCGCACTTAAGGGACTGTTCTTTACTTGTCAGAGGAGGAGGGAGGCTGGTTGATTTATATTTCATTTATTTATTTTGCTTTGATCCCCCCTATGTTAATCACTTATTGATGCTGTTTTTGAAGTATGAACAAGTCAATAAGTAATTTATTCCATTGAAATATCATTGATGTATTATAGAAAAGTGATTTATCTTTTTATAAATGACAAACACAGAGTGTAGCAAACACAGAGAAACAGTCTGACATGCTGTCAGTGATATGCTGCTAGTCATCACAGTCCATGATATCAACTTATAACAGGAGATGTCAGATTCTGCCCCTACATTGCATGTTATTATTTAATTCTGCTTTATGTTTATATTGTACAGCGTTATGATAAACTTTATTCCAGACTCAAGTCCATATAAGATACATACAAAAACACAGACAATGTGTGATTTTGTTGTTGTTTGTCTTTTTATTTTATTTTGGTCAGTGCCATACAGAAACAATGCTTGGGGATGTGGTCTTTTACAAATTTGAAAATACTGTAAGAATGTCACTTTTATAGAATTGGCTTCTTTATTTTATAATATATGATTAATGTCTACATCAACAAATGTTAACCATAGAATCGTATCAAATCATATCGAATCGTAACGTTTCTACACTGTATCGAATCGTGTCAAATTGTTCTGTATTAAAATATCTTTTTTGAATTGTATCGTAACCCGTGTATCTAGATACGTATTGAATCGTCTATCACAGAGAGATTCCCAACCCTACTCAGAACCGTGATACTT